>NW_012114744.1:431361-491934 GCF_000951035.1 Colobus angolensis palliatus | reverse complement strand
TCTAGTTCTTTTAATTGTGATGTTAGGGTGTCAATTTTAGATCTTTCCTCCTTTCTCTTGTGAGCATTTAGTGCTATAAATTTCCCTCTACACACTGCTTTAAATCTGTCCCAGAGATTCTGGTACATTGTATCTTTGTTCTCATTGGTTTCAAAGAACATCTTTATTTCTGCCTTCATTTCATTATGTACCCAGTAGTTATTCAGGAGCAGGTTGTTCAGTTTCCATGTAGTTGAGTCATTTTTATTGAGTTTCTTAGTCCTGATTTCTAGTTTGATCACACTGTGGTCTGAGAGGCAGTTTGTTGTAATTTCTGTTCTTTTACATTTGCTGAGGAGTGCTTTACTTCCAACTACGTGGTCAATTTTGGAATAAGTGCAATGTGGTACTGAAGAGAATGTATATTCTGTTGATTTCAGGTAGAGAGTTGTGTAGATCTCTATTAGGTCCACTTGGTGCAGAGTTGAGTTCAATTCCTGGATATCCTTGTTAACTTTCTGTCTCGTTGATCTGTCTAATGTTGACAGCTAGCTGTTAAAGTCTCCCATTATTATTGTGTGGGAGTCTAAGTGTCTTTGTAAGTTTCTAAAGACTTGCTTTATGGATCTGGGTGCTTCTCTATTGGGTGCATATATATTTAGGGTAGTTAGCTCTTCATGTTAAATTGATCCCTCTACCATTATGCAATGTCCTTCTTTGTCTCTTTTGATCTTTGTTGGTTTAAAGTCTGTTTTACCAGAAACTAGTATTACAATCCCTGCCTTTTTTTGTTTTCCATTTGCTTGGTAGATCTTCCTCCATCCCTTTATTTTGAGCCTATGTGTGTCTCTGCACATGAGATGGGTCTCCTGAATACAGCAAACTGATGGGTCTTGAGTCTTTATCCAGTTTGCCAGTCTGTGTCTTGTAATTGGAACATTTAGCCCATTTATATTTAAGGTTAATATTGTTATGTGTGAACTTGATCTTGCCATTATGAGTTTAGCTGGTTATTTTGCTTGTTAGTTGATGCAGTTTCTTCCTAGCCTCGATGGTCTTTACATTTTGGCATGTTGTTGCAATGGCTGGTACCAGTTGTTCCTTTCCATGCTTAGTGCTTCCTTCAGGAGCTCTTGTAGGGCAGGCCTGGTGGACAAAATCAGCATTTCCTTGTCTGTAAAGGATTTTATTTCTCCTTCACTTATGAAACTTAATTTGGCTGGATATGAAATTCTTGGTTAAAAATTCTTTTCTTTAAGAATGTTGAATATTGGCCCTCACCCTCTTCTGGCTTATAGAGTTTCCGCTGAGAGATCTCCTGTTAGTCTGATGGACTTCCCTTTGTGGGTAATGCGACCTTTCTCTCTGACTGCCCTTAATGTTTTTTCCTTCATTTCAACTTTGGTGAACCTGACAATTATGTGTCTTGGAGTTGTTCTTCGCAAGGAGTGTCTTTGTGGTGTCCTCTGTATTTCCTGAATTTGAATGTTGGCCTGCCTTGCTAGGTTGAGGAAGTTCTCCTAGATAATATCCTGCAGAGTGTTTTCCAATTTGGTTCCATTCTCCCTGTTACTTTCAGGTACACCAATCAGACATAGATTTGGTATTTTCACATAATCCCATATTTCCTGTAGGTTTTGTTCATTTCTTTTTACTCTTCTCTAAACTTCTCTTCTCGCTTCATTTCATTCATTTGATCTTCAATCTCTGATAATCCTTCTTCCAGTTGATAGAGTTGGTTACTGAAGCTTGTGCATTTGTCACGTAGTTCTCGTGTCATGGTTTTCATTTCTATCAGGTCGTTTATGGACTTCTCTGCATTGGCTATTCTAGTTATCCATTTGTCAAATATTTTTTCAAGGTTTTTAGTTTATTTGCACTGGGTTCATAGTTCCTCCTTTAGCTCTGAGAAGTTTAATCGACTAAAGCCTTCTTCTCTCAACTCGTCAAAGTCATTCTCCTTCCAGCTTTGTTCAGTTGCTGGCAAAGAGCTGCGTTCCTTTGGAGGGGTAGAGGCGCTCTGATTTTTTGAATTTCCAGCTTTTCTGCACTGCTTTTTCCCCATCTTTGTGGTTTCATCTACCTTTGGTCTTTGATAATGGTGACGTACAGATGGGGTTTTGGTATGGATGTCCTTTCTGTTTGTTAGTTTTCCTTCTAACAGTCAGGACCCTCAGCTGCAGGTCTGTTCACGTTTGCTTGAGGTACACTCCAGTTAGGCTACTCCCAGTTAGGCTCTCCAGTTAGGCTACTCGGGGGTCAGGGACCCACTTGAGCAGACAGTCTGTTCGTTCTCAGATCTCAACCTCCATGCTGCGGGAATCACTACTCTCTTCAAAGCTGTCAGACAGGGACATTTACATCTGCAGAGGTTTCTGCTGCTTTTTGTTTAGCTATGCCCTGTCCCCAGAGGTGGAGTCTACAGAGGCAGGCAGGCCTCCTTGAGCTGCAGTGGGCTCCACCCCGTTTGCTTATTTTTACCTGCTTAAGCCTCAGCAGTGGTGAGCACCCCCCACCCAGCCTTGCTGCCACCTTTCAGTTAGATCTCAGACTGCTGTGCTAGCAATGAGGGAGGCTTCGTGGGCGTGGGACCCTCTGAGCCAGGTGCAGGATATAATCTCCTGGTGTGCCGTTTGCTAAGACCCTTGGTAAAGCACAGTATTAGGGTGGGAGTGACCCGATTTTCCAGGTGTTGTGTGTCACAGTATCCCTTGGCTAGGAAAAGAAATTCCCTTCCCCCTTGTGCTTCTCAGGTGAGGCGATGCCTCACCCCGCTTCGGCTCTCACTCACTGAGCTGCACCCACTGTCCTGCACTGACTGTCCAACACACCCCAGTGAGATGAACCCAGTACCTCAGTTGGAAATACAGAAATCACCCGTCTTGTGTTGCTCTCGCTGGGAACTGGAGGCTGGAGCTGTTCCTATTCGGCCATCTTCGCACCCGGTGAAAATCACATAACTTTAAACATAAATGAATTAAATGCTCTACTTAAAAGATATAGACTAATGAAATTGATTTTTTTTAAAAAATGTTCTAATTATATGGCTGCTAACAAGAAACTTATCTAATTGGTAGGCACTTGCAGTCTGAAGGTAAATTATGGAAAAAGATATTCCACAAAAATGGGAACTAATACCAAGCAGAAATAGCTTTGTTTATATAAAACAAACTTTAAATCAACAATAACAAAAAAGACAAAGAAGGTCATTATATAATGGCAAAGATCATTATCAGCACTAAATAGATCAAGGCAGAAAATCAACAAAGAACACTAAACTTGAATCAGACTCTAGACCAAATTGACCTAGCAGAAATTCACAGAACAGTGTACTCAACAACTGCAGAATATCATTTTTCTCATCAATGCATGAAATATTTCTATGATTAGGCCACAATACATCTCTCAATGAATTTCTCTTTTATTAAAAAGAGAAATCATATCAGGTATCTTCCTAGACTACAGTGGAATAAAACTAGAAATCAATTATAAGAGGAACTCTCAAAACTATACAAATACAGGAAAGTAAAAATCTTGCTCTTGAATGATTGTTGGGTCATGGTGAAATTGATATGGAAATTTTAAATTGTTAAAATAAATAAAAAATAGAGATACAACATACCAATATTTCTAGGATATAGAAAAGCAGTGCTAAGAAGCAAGTTTAGAGTATTAAATGCCTACATCAAAAAGATAGAAAGATCACAAATTAAAAACCTAAAGTTGTACCTCAAGGAACTGAAAAAAAACAAGCAAAAACAAAGCCAAAGCTAACAGAAGAAAATAAATAGCAAATATCAAAGTAGAACTAAATAAAATGGAAAAAAATACAAAGGATTAATAAAACAAAATGTTTCTGTTGATATCTTGTATTTCTGTGAACTTCTCTACAGCCAAAAACTAGAAAAACTAGAGGAAATGGATAAATTTCTGTAAACCCGAAACCTCCCAAGATTGAACTAGAAAGAAATAGAAATTCTGAACAGACCAGTAATGAGTAATGAGATAGAATCAGTAATAAAAGAATACTTCCTGCCTCTTCAAAAATAGCACAGGACAAGAAGGATTCACAGCTGAATTCTATCAGATGTACAAAGAAGAACTAGTACCAGTTATACAGAAATTATTCCAAAAGCTTGGAAAGGAGGGAAATCTCCCTAACTCATTCTACAAATCCATTATCACCTTGATGCCAAAGCCAGGCAAAGAAAGAATTATAACCCAATATGCCTGATGAACACAGATGCCAAAATCCTCAAAGTACAAACAAACTGAATCCAACAGCACATCAAAAGTATAATACATTAAATCAAGTGGGTTTTATTCTAGGGACACAAAGATGGTTCAATATACACAAATCAATAAATGCAATTCACCAAATAGAATTTAAGCTCAAAAAAACACCATATGATGATGTCAATAGACACAGATAGAGCATTTGATAAATGTCATCATTTCTTCATGATAAAAACCCTCACAAAACAAATAAAAATAATAAAAAATAATAAATAAAGGCAAATAAAATAAAGGCAAATAAAAAATTATAAAAGCCATATATGAGAGACTCACAGCCAACATCATACTGAGCAGGAAAAAGTTAAAATTCCCCCTATTAGCTGGAACAAGAAAAGGTTGCCACTTTCACTCCTATTCAATGTACTACTCAAACTCTTGACCTTAAGGAAATCAGGCAAGAGAAAAAAACTAAGGCATAAAAACTGGAAAATATGAAGTCAAATTATCGCTGGTTGTTTATGATATAATCTTATATCTAGAAAACTCTAAAGACTCCTTCAAATGACTCCAAATTTGGTAAGTGAAATTCAGCAAAGTTTCAGGATAAAAAAAAATTAACATAAAAATTAGCTGGGTGTGGTGGTGGGCGCCTGCAGTCCCAGCTACTCAGGAAGCTGAGGCAGGAGAAAGGTGTGAACCTGGGAGGTGGAGCTTGCAGTGAGCAGAGATCGCGCCACTGCACTCCAGCCTGGGCGACAGAGCGAGACTCCATCTCAAAAAAAAAAAAAAAAAAAATCATTAGCATTTTCATAAGCCAATAACAAGCTAAGAACCAAGTCAATACCTTAATTCCATTTACAATAGCTACAAATACCCCCAAATTCTAGGAATACATTAATCAAGGATGTGAAAGGTCTCTTAAAGGAAAACTACAAAACACTGATGAAAGAAATCACTGACGACACAAACAAATGGAAAAACAACCCACACTTATTGATTAGAAGAATCAATATCATTAAAATGATTATATTGTCCAAAGCAATACTGAACCACACTATCCATATGCTTGGATAGCCATAAACAGAAGAATAAAGCTGGGCCCATATTTCTCACCATATACAAAAATTAACTCAAGACAGTGATATGGCTTAGCTGTGTCCCCACCCAAATCTCATCTTGAATTGTAACTCCCACAGTTTCCACATGTCATGGAAGGAGCCCAGTGGGAGGTGATTGAATTATGGAAGGTTTTTCCTGAGCTGTTCTCAGCAGAGTGAATGAGTCTCATGAGATCTAATGGTTTTTTAAAGATGGGAGTTTCCCTGCACAAGCTCTCTCTCTCTTGCCTGCCACCATCCATGTAAATTCTGACTTCCTCCTCCTTGCTTTCCACCATGTTTGTGAGGCCTCCCCAGTCATATGGAACCGTAAGTCCACTAAACCTCTTTCTTTTGTAAATTGCCCAGTCTCAGGTATGTTTTTATCAGCACTGTGAAAACAGACTAACAGAATATTGGTACCATTAGAGTAGAGCATTGCTGAAAACATAACCAAAAATGTGGAACCAATTTTGGAAATGGGTAACGGGCAGAGGCTGGAACAATTTGGAGGGCTCAGAAGAAGTGAGAAAAATGTGAGAAAGTTTGGAACTTCCTGGAGACATGTTGAATGGCTTTGACAAAAATGTCCATAATGATATGAACAATAAAGTACAGGCTGAGGTGGTCTCAGATGGAGATGAGGAATTTGTTGGGAACTGAAGCAAAGGTAACGCTTGTTATATTTTAGCAAAGAGACTGGCAGCATTTTGCCCCTGTCCTAGAGATTCTTGGAACTTTGAATTTGAGAGAGACGATTTATGGTATTTGACAGAAAAAATTTCTAAGAAGAAAAACATTCCAGAGGTGACTTGGGTGCTGTTAAAGGCATTAAGTTTTGCAAGGGAAGCACAGAGTAAGAGTTCAGAAAATTTCCAGCCTGACGATGTGATGGAAAAGAAAATCCCATTTTCTGAGGAGAAATTCAAGCCAGCTTTAGAAATTTGCATAAGTAATGAGGAGCTGAATGTTAATCCCCAAGACAATGGGGAAAATGTCTCTAGGGCCTGTCAGAGGTCTTCATGGAAGACCCTCCTATCACAGTCCCAGAGGCCTAGAAGGCAAATACTGTTTCATGTGCTGGGCCAGAGTCCCTTTGCTGTATGTAGCCTAGGGACTTGGTACCCTGTGTCCCAACTGCTCTAGCCATGAGTAAAAGGAGCCAAGGTACAACGCAGGTAATGGCTTCAAAGGGTGCAAGTCCCAAGCCTTGGCAGCTTCCATGTGGTGCTGAGCCTGCAGGTACACAGAAGTCAAGAACTGAGGCTTGGAAACCTCCATCTAGATTTCAGAGGATGTATGGATGTATGGAAATGCCAGGCAGTTTGCTGAGGTGGAGGTGGTGGGGGGGGCTCTAATGGAGAACCTCTGCTAGGGAAGTGTGGAAGGGAAATGTGAGGTTGGAGCCCCCACATAGAGTTCCTACTGTGTGGGGACCACCTTGTGGAGCTGTGAGAAGAGGGCCACCATCCTCTAGACCCCAGTATGGTAGATCCACCAATAGTTTGCATCATGTGACTGGAAAAGTTGCAGACACTCAACACCAGCCCATAAAAGCAGCCAGTAAGGAGGCTGTACCCTGCAGAGCCACAGGGCTGGAGCTGCCCAAGACCATGGAAACCTACCTCTTGCATCAGTGTGACCTGGATGCAAGACATGGAGTCAAAAGAGATCATTTTAGACCTTTAAGATTTGACTGCCCTGCTGGAATTTGGACTTGCATGGGGGCCTGTTGTCCCTTTTTTTAGGCCAATTTCTCCCATTTGGAATGACTGTATTTACCCAATCAATGCCTGTACCCTGATTGTATCTGGGAAATAGCTAACTTGCCTTTGATTTTATAGGTTCATAGGCAGAAGGAACTTGCCTTGTCTCAGATGAGACTTTGGACTGTAGACTTTTGAGTTAATGCTGAAATGAGTTAAGACTTTGGGGAACTGTTGGAAAGGCATGATTGGTTTTGGAATGTGGGGACATGAGATTTGGGAGGGGCCAGGGCAGAATGATATGGTTTGGCTGTGTCTCTACCCAAACCTCATTTTGAATTGTAACTCCCACAATTCTCATGCGTCATGGGAGGAACTAGGTGGGAGGTGATTGAGCTATGGGGACTGGTCTTTCCAGTGCTGTTCTCATGATAGTAAATGGGTCTCCCAAGATCTGATGGTTTTAAAAATGGGAGTTTCCCTGCATAAGCTCTCTCTTGCCTGCTGCCATCTATGTAAGATGTGACTTGCTCCTCCTTGCCTTACATCATGATTGTGAGGCCTCTCCAGCCATGTGGAACTATAAGTCCATTAAACTTCTTTGTTTTGTATATTGCCCAGTCCCAGCTATGTCTTTATCAGCAGTGTGAAAATTGAATAATACTATGGATTAAAGACTTAAGGTTAAGATCCGAAACTATAAAAATTCTAGAAGAAAACCTAGGAAAAACTCTTCTGGACATTGGCCTTGACAAAAAAAAAAAAATTATGACTAAGACCCAAAAGACAAATGCAACAAAAATAAAAATAGACAAATGGGACTTAATTAAACTAAAAAGCTTCTACACAGCAGAAGGTATTATTAACAGAGTAAAGAGAAAACCTACAGAATGGGAGAAAATATTTGCAAAGTAGGCATCAAACAATGGACTAATACCTAGAATCTGCAAGGAACTGAAACAATCCAAAAAGGAAAAACAACTAAATGCATTAAAAAGTGGGCAAAGAACATGACCAGACTCATTTACATTTTATTTTTTAGATTTTATTATATGTGAAGCTGTCTTAAGACTTCCGATAATGCTAAATAAATGCCATGTACAAATGGTACCTTTGGTTGGAAACAAATATATGCTAATCATTATTAACTGAGTCCTCGTTAATTTGGCATAAATGCTATGAAATAGAGATTAGTTTTTAATCTCTGGGGGGAAAAAAATGACATTTAAAGGAGATTAGGCTGAAATGGTTTAAGCATTTTACAGAACTAATAATTTACTCATCAATTAATGAAACAATCAAAATATGTATTAGTCAAAAATACTAATTTAGAAATATATTATAGGCCTTGAATGCCAAAAATAAAATCTTGCCTTTCTGAAGTTATGCTTTCCCCATTTATTTTTATAAACGTTTAGATGTACTGCCCTACTTTTGCTACATATGAGGAAATGTGCCAAGGAAAAAATATGCTCAAGAATGATTGTAAGGCCATAAGTTTTCAAGTTGTCAAGAATTTAAGTTATTCTAAAAAGTGTAGGACTGTTCATGAATAGGACAAAATGGAAACTATTACTAATATCCAAGAAAAATTTTCTTCATAAATTTTGAGGCAATTCCATCAAAAACTTGGATGAATGATATAAATAAGAAAACCGTTGAGTGAAAATAAAAGCCTAAACTATGGTGGAAACTATGCAAGCACTGAGCGTACTCTACAGTTATTTACAATGTACAAAAGCAGCGTGTCATCAAAATAAGTTGTGTACATCTCACCAGGTTTCTCCTGGATTTCTATTAGTCAGCCAAAGAAAATGCAAAATATTTTTTCAAAGCAGATTATTGATATGAAAGAATTACTTCAACAAGATAACAGTAGAAATGGAATGAGAAAGAGGTGGTGACGGAAATAATTGAAAGTAATAATGAAGCAGGAAGAAAGGCATAAACTCAAATTCAATTTTTTTAAATTTGTAAACCTGTGGTCGTTAAAGCTGGCCTAAAATTATTCATTTTGTTTCTTAACTTGTAAACAAAGGAAGCTGTCTAATTTTCAGTCTGTAAGTCAGCAATCCCCAGCCTTTTTGGCACCAGGGACCAATTTCGTGGAAGACAATTTTTCTGTGGAAAGGATAGGGGAGGTTTTTGAGATGACACTCTTCCACCTCAGATCATCATGTATTAGATACTTATAAGGAACGCACAACCTAGATCACGGTAGGGTTTGTGCTCCTATAAGAATCTAATGCCTCACTGACCTGACAGGAGGCAGAGCTCAGGCGGTAATGCTCGCTGGCCTGCCACTCACTTCCTGCTTTGCAACCTGGTTCCTAACAGGCCATGAACTGGTACATGGCCTGTGGGAAGCCCTGCTCTAAATAACTGCACCTTCAGAATTCCAAACATTTCTTCAATTTATGGAAGCATAGAACAAGAGAATGCCTACTTGCAGCCTAAAGTGGGAGGGAGACCATTGATGGCACTGGATAAATTCATTCTTGGAAAGCAAGTCAGGTGTCAACGGCTACACTTCATTTCATTTGGAGAGGGGAAGGAAAAAAGTATCCATCTTTTCAGAATGCCCCTTCAGCTCTGTACCTGCAGTGCAAAGGTAAAAAAGAGATGGCAACAACACAAACACTATCAGGCCACTGATTGCCTGAGGGAGAAATGTCCATCCAGGAAACTAGATGGCTATAGCATTAAGATAAGAAATACTCAAATCCTTGCATACACTAAGTTCTTTCTGTAGCTGAATAACTAAAAATATTATTTAAATTCATGTAAAGGGTATTCAGCCTCCGAAAAAGGAGGACGCCTGACCAATTGATGTTTGCTTCATTCATTGGTGGAGGGTATACTATACTACTGACCATGTAACAGAAAGATGAATTGGATACAATCCCTGCCCCCTGGGGACTCTAGTCTGCTCTGGTAGACAGGCAGGCCCCTGAGCATGTTTTTGCCAATGAAGAATTAAAATCTCTCAGTATACTCCACTTCTTTCTCCTTCTATTTCATCTCTGAAGGCAGAATCTTCATTCCCCAGGTATATAAATTCTATTTCTTGTGTCTAAGGAAGAGCGATCTCATGATTGCATTAAATAAAAATAGTAGTCTTTACTAGCTTGCTACTGGGTAACAGAGACAAATCTTCTCGTTTTTATTGTTATTTTTGCTTTTGCACAAGATCTTATTGTACATACTTTTCAGAAAACATGATTTGAACTGCAGAACACTAACATTCCTGTAATGATGAGGCTTGTTACATGGAAGCCCCCTGACACACTGCTAAATATTAGTCTATTCTTCTCCCTCCAGATAGAATGTCATTGGCAAATGAGAATCAATTGTACTTATAAAAACCGTAATTCAAAAAATTCAAAATGCCCCTGAGTAACTTCAATTCTTCCCCAGGCAGGAAATTTCTATCTTTAACTTCTCATGTTTAAGTTATGTCTTTTTCCTTCTGACCATATGGATTTCAAATGGCAAATCACTCTCTGTAATTTATCATGTCTTTAAAAGCATAAAATGTAATCATATTTACTATGTCCTATGCAAATGCAATGATAATTAGTATCTCAATAGTGAATAACATTCAGAGATATCTCTGAATTCAGGTATATTTCTTTACTAGTTGAGTATTTCAATTTTAGAGAAGGGGTTTTCTGCCTTAATTTCAAATGCCTAGGTAGTTTTCTGTAATTTCTAGGTGAGATCTTTCCAAATTTACGTGCATAATGTTAGGATTAGGGAACTGAAATTTAGGGAAGCTTGTATTTGTGAATTTGATGGTAACTGCATTTTTTAAAAAGGGTTTCACTCTATAGAGTCAAAAAGAATATGGCAAAATAAGTTTCTTTTTAACCACCTGATAAACGCCGAAATTATCAAGACAACCAGGGACCTGGTTCAAAAAATTCATTTAAAACATACTTCAGGTGACTTAAAAATACACTCTTTAAAATAATTTGTGGTGGGGATAATTTTGGTAAGAAAATCTTACATTGACTGTATGAGTTGTTATTTTTGAAAAACAAAAGGACTATTATAAGTACAAATAGTTTCCAGGAAAAACCTTTTTCCTCATAGAGCTATCTTTATAAAGGTACCTTAATGATTGCTTTGTGAAGTTGATTGTTATTGTCATGTCCAAGAGGAGGTCTGACATTTTATCAATATCACAGCATTTTAAAGGAACATAGGAAAGTGCCGTGTGTCACTTCCAAAGATTTTTATTAAACAGAGAATTAAACTGACAATTTACACATCAACATAAGCTGATGCTCATAACACATTGGGTCTAGTCAAACTATTCTGAGCATTTATAAGCTATTGATTCATAGGTGTATACATATTTTCATAATTTACCATTTTAGAGACTATGCACTTTTCCTCCTAATGTTCTAAAATCTCGTGGCAGGATTTTTATTATATGCAAATTAGCAGCATTTGATTAGGTCCTGAGGCGGCTTCACCTGGGTGTTCAGAGGAATAGCAATGGGAAGTGAGGAAGAATATTTCATCACTGAAGTGTGTTTTCCCTGGGGGGACGCCACCATTTGATTTTGACATTTATTTGTCCTGTGCTATAAAGGACAAAACTACAGTTACACTTTTTTTTAATACTGTGCAGTGGGCATCATGTCAGAAGAAATTAAATCAAAATAGTATGTTTGCATACAAAACAAGATCCAAAACCAAACTTATTAAACAAATCTCTGGTTAAAATCATAGTGCATTAAAAAATACTATTTAACTAATGCTTAATGTTGAATATATATAAAAAGAATCCATGAGAAACCAAACTGAAGAAACAAGATTACATCTATATAGCTTCATAGTGTTCTCTTGGCTCTCTATAACAAAATAGATTTGAAAATATAGGTTCATTCAGTACTTAATTACCAAGTCCTTGTTTGCCTTACACCATTTTTAGAATCCTGAAACAAAGTTACTACCTGATAGATAATGATTGCTATAACAATGAATAAGTATGTGCCAAATTTATTTTCTTGTATTGTAAATTTTGCAATCTTTTTAAAATGTGAAATCTATACCACTTTATACTTTTCTGTCAATAAATAATTGAGTTACTTTTTAAAATTGAACTTGATATTTTTAAAAATTTGAAAATATATTTTATTTGCCCATTGATCAAAATATAACAACCTTTGTAAGTGATTACTTTGAACAAGAAATACAAGGAAAAAGACTAAGAACAGTCAATGACAGCTACAAGTTTTCTTAAGCATGGAGTTAGCTTTTATTCTCTAATTATCCTCACATACAGCAATTATAAACCGGTAAAGAACTAACACATTAAAGCTTTCTCAGAAATATTCTAAAATTTGTGTTTTTCCAAATCCATGATTCTCTGTAAAGCATCTCAACTGAAGAAAATAGTCACAAAACACCTTCCTGTTTTGATAATTAAATAAAACTAAAATTACCAGAACACCAAACATCCTAGAATTGATGCATTTCTGTGGATTTCAGGAAAAAGTACCTTTTTTTCTGTTATGTCTTATATATCTGCATTATGTGTTTTTTTCTAAATATCATAAATTTAAATATAAGTAATAATTATATATCTGACACGTAAAATGTTGGCTATGATGTCAATAATGCCAAAGAGAAAACTGAAACAGTAGTATGTGCTAATAGCAAAAAGTGAAGTGAAATAGAATCTTCTCTAATTAAGGCAATCTTAAGTCATGAATGATGTAGCTATCATGAATTATTAAGGGTGGTCCCAGTAATTTAACTAAAAATAATCCTTTTACTATATTCCCAAAAGCCAAGTGTTCTAATAATTTAAAGATTTGAAATCTTTCCTTTACTTCGAAGGGAAACAAAATTAAGTTATCTTTTAAAAGGCCAAATGTTGAACCATAAACTCCTTTTTATCCGCAAAAGTATCCCTTGTTTAGTTTTAATTAGAAATATTTATAACAAAATTGGAAATTATTCATGTGATTAAAAGGAGCATTTTATATAACGAATTAAATAGTAAGCCAGACGAGTCTTTATTTTCTTCATTTTTTTTCCCCCTTCTGATAGAGTGAGCCAATTCATCATGTGTTTTCTAGAAGGGCTCTGAAGAGGGGACTCCAAAGAAGGAAGAATTAAAGAATAATTGGTCCAGCTCTTTATACATCAAGTAATGGATGATTAAAGCTTTCTTAGATTAATTCACGTAGCTAAAATACAACTACCACACAACTACTGCTCTGAGATCAAGCCACTTCTTTTTTCGTGTTCTTTTTGTTGTTCTTGCTTTTAGGACAACCTTGGTTCAACTTACTTCTATCTAGATGATTTGTTCAATGGGTTTAGAAATTGACTTCTGTTAACAGGGCCAATGAATAAGTAGCCAGTGATAGAACAATACTAAAAGGATCGGGTGAGATAATTGAATGTGACTAAGCTTTATGAATAGGCAAGTGCAATACCAACATAATGTCTTTATTATAAATTTAAGAGATCTAAAAGATGTTGAAGAGAGGTTGAAAGTCAAGAGGGAACCAAATGCATACCATACAAGCTATTTAATCTGCATAATTTGAACTTCATCTCCCTGTGAGGCTGTAAAGTTCTTGTGAGCTGAGAAACACCTCATACCCGCCACGGTGATTTAGCGCCTGCATGGCCATGATAACTACCCCATGGTCCTGGGCCACTCGGAGCTCTTCAGAGCATCATGCTTACAAGACTTCTGAGATACATGTAAAGAAAAAAAGGAATTGTCATTAAAAGTTGTATTGATGTTATGACTAGAATTTTGGCCATAGCTTATGCTTTGGAAAACTGAGAAATGCTATAATGTAAGGAAGCACATGTTGGCAATATTTAACAAACTAGCATGATAGGAAAAACGGAAGTGAATTTGGCTTTAATATGGTAAAGAAAACACTATTGTCGCCCCTGCCTTTTCTCACTTGGGCATTTTCCCTTTGATCAGATTTGCCACTGTTGACATGGGAGGCACTCACTAAATTCTGACAGAAGAAAATTGATCAAGCACACAAATGCCCTTTATTCCTGTCCAGGTGCTGTTTAATGTGTTTACTTAAGAGTCAGACAATTTCCTTAAGGAAATCATGCACATTCCATACTAATCCTGGTCCTAGCCCAAGTTAGGCCTAGTTGATGTGGCCCAGACTTGCAAAAGGAAAAACCACCACAGCAGTGGCCCTGTGAAAACACAAAGCGGACGCCAGTCCCTGATAGACAGATACCACAACACCAACCACAGGAACCTCTAACCAAGTCCAAGGTAGGGGATATGTTTGTACCTATGTTCAATGTTATTTCTAACTACAGCTCTAGAATACCAAATATTCTACCTGCATATCCACCTAAAGGCTTGAGGAAAGAATCACAAGTATAGTTTGTTAGAAGTACATAACCCACTGGCAGCCCAGTGAATTGTCTTTAGAAGCTTCAAATGATTTATCTTTTCTAAAAATTAAAAATCTGTCTTCAAGAAAACCATTTGTGTGGAGAATTTACAAATAGTTTCTCACCTTCAGCCATTCCATTCACTAGTTCCAGTATGTCTCCAGGAAATAATACCTATCAATTATAACAAAAATATTTTATCCAGGTAATTAAAACTTTTAGTAATGATATAATGTTTTCTTTTCAGATTAAAAAGTGAGCACAGGCTGGGTGCAGTGGGTCATGCCTGTAGTCTCAGCACTTTGGGAGGTCGAGGTAGGCAGACTGCTGGAGCTCAGGAGTTTGAGACCAGCCTGGACAACATGGCAAAATCCTGCTTCTACAAAAGGCACAAATAATTAGCTGGGTGTGCACACCTGTAGTCTCAGTTACTTGGAGGCCGAGGTGGGAGAACTGCTTGAGTCTGAGACGTCAAGACTGCAGTGAGCCATGATAGCACCACGGCACTCCAGCATGGGCAACAGAGCACGACCCTGTCTCAACACAAACAGAAACAAGCAAACAAAAAACCAAGGATAGAAATGTAAAGGGTCTTTTTGTCCATATTTTCCTTGAGTTACATTTTATAATACAAGTAGGTACAGAAAAATGAAGAGAGTTGGTTAATCAAGTTTAAAACATTAAACACAAATAGCTCTTCCCTCTTAAAGTATTTATTAATAAAAACAGACCAAAGATATCAATTATTGGTTAGCTCTGAAAGGTGGTGTGATTAATAGTTTGAAAGAATGTTAGGTATAGCTAATGGCATTTGTAAAATAAAAAAAAAATTTGAGACAAGTTTATCAATTATTTGTTGAGTTTCAATAATATGGTAGACATTGCGAAGCATTTAAATGTGGTTCCTCTCCTCATTTTTTTTAAAGTACTCTGTTTTTTGTTAACAGATCTGGCTAGTTCCTGCAGCTTTGAAAAAGAATTTAAACCCCATAAATTTCACAAATCCTAAGCAAGAAGCATACATTAGTTCTTCAAAGCATATTGATTTTTTTAAAAAACACGGATTTTAGCTTTCATGTGATAAAACTTTTAGTGATTTTCTTACCATGTCTTGTAAAGGCTTAAGTTCCTCATTTACATATTTGATGTCTCTCAGGAGACAGACAAGCTTCAAGTTAATTATCTATGTAGCTGTAAGAACTCTTGTTTCCTGGTTAAGAACTCTTCAAAAGAAAACTAATAGTTATTAAATGTTACACTGAGTCACCAAAAGTAATCAGGATACACAATGAGAGGCACTAAACAGACACTTAAATTTAATAAAAACCTCAACTTTTTAGAAGATAAATGAAAAAAAATCAATTAAATCTCTTACAGTAATTTTCAGGGAAAACAGCCAGCAGAAACCAAACAGCTAAAATCTCTGCTCTAGAAAGTGATTAGGCACTGCTGGAGGCTTAAAGAAATTATTGTAAATTTCTGGAAATAGACCCAGTGAACTCAGATCTGTAATAGAGTTGTAACTAAAGAAATGCCAGTTAAAAAAATTAAAAAGTCTGGCATCTTTTCCACTGAATGTGTGCCACCACGCAGAGGTGTGTGTATGTGTGTGCATGTGTGTGTGTGTGCACATATATAACACATCATATATAAAATACATATACAAAGTATGTGCTGTTTATAGACAAAAATATGCTTTATTTTATATGATGACAAGAAAATATATGTGGGGTTAAATCATAATCATTGAATCTGAAAGTCTATTAAAGATCAGTTTCATGCAATAAGAAAAAGAAAGAAGGGCAACCATAAGACAGACTTGAGTTGGGAAATTGAAACCACAGCTATCAGGTGAGTTAATTAATCTGGGTATCGTTCAGTAAATGAAAGTGTGCCATCTATTTCACAAGGGCCCATTGTGTCTTGCATGTGAAATAAATTTACCCTGTTTGATTAAGGATTACTGATTGCCTCCAATTTATTATATGTATCCTATAATTAAGTCACAATGAATTCGAATGAAATGGGGATGGTCTCCTCCACAAAGAAGACAACAAGCTCATTCTAGGAAGACCTTGGGGGTCATTCAAGAAGCAATTAAATGTTCTCTAGGGTACATTAAAAGGAAAAGAGCTTGATGGGCTGAATGGTCTCTCCTTATATTCATCCTTCTCAATATTCTGCTCCTATGGAGACAAATGAAACCATGTCATAAAATAATATAAGGCACTATCAGCAAGGAAAACAATGCTGTCTGCTCTTATATACTAAGGAGAATGTTGTTGAGAAAATAATCTATACTACACAGAGGATGAAGAGGAGCATGAGCTAAAGTGATAAGCTATGTCAGAATCTGTTCAGAGATGGAAGGGTCTAAACAAATCAATGGGCTCTGAAGGGGTGCACATGATCCTTGAGAATTATACATTTTTTTCTGTTTACCAGTAGCAAATACCTAGAATAAATGCTTTTTAGCAAGTGAAATAGAAAAAGCAAGATCAGTAACTGTTGTGCCTACAAATACATTTCTCTATAGTTTTAGAAACACTCTTATAAGTAGGCACCATAAAAGCAAAATTACACTGAGAGCTATTGAAAATGCCAAAGAAAACTAATATGATGGCAATATAGGAGAGAAAGACTGAACTCAAGTCCACTGAAACCAAAGGTAGGGGAATCCTTAAGCACTAGGGTGAGTTACAGGAAACTATTGGAAGACTTTAAAGGGGAAATTTGTGAATCTGATTAGACGTCTGTATTTGCTAATCAGCATTATGGAAGTCAGGCTTCTACCTTCCCACAGAGACTGAGAGACAGAGACCTTATCTTTCTTGATAATTATATATTTTTAGAAGATTTATATTTCAAAGGGGCAGAGAAAGAAATTACAATTGCAAGTTTTTTCAAAGTAAATACTTTAAGAGGAGGGAAGTCAAGTGCCATAGTCAGGAAGAAACCTATCTAAAGATTAGTAAGGTTTTAGAGTGTGAGTCCACTACTCTGAGATCAGTCTGGCCTCACATAGAAATGGAAGCATCACCGCTTTAACCATCCCCTTAATAAATGCACCTCTTTGAAAAATGCAGGTCCTAAAATATGCCAGTCTGCAAATAGTTATGAAAATATTCATCACTGAAGTAACTAAAATATAATTAGATCAGGTTTTTACATTAAAAACAGTTAATATTGTTTATATACAAATCAAATAATAAAAATCTTATCACCTAGTATATGACCCAAAAATTACTCAAAAGACTTCTTTTTTTTTTTAATAATCCCAGAATGAGCACATTTGTATGTTGAAGCCACATTTTATAATGGAAAAATAAATTTTAAAAATAATCGGAAGAACACAGCCCAAAAAGGCATTTTTTCCATAAGCTTAGGAACATGATTTACCTTTGCTGAGATTTATTTTCCTCGTCTCTAAAGAAGAAAACCTGCTCTGCTTACATCACTGGAGATGAGAGAATGATGGAAAAACATTTAAAACGTGTAGTCGAAGGTGACACAAGAGAGAAAAGCAGAGGTCAGGTCAGAATGGATCTAAAAGCTCTATTTAGGAATTTGTTCCAGAAATCTAAAAGCAATAAGAAGGCATTGAAGAATTTTTAAGCAAGAAAGTGGCATTATATGATGGCCATATGAGGAAAAAATACTGTAACGGCAGTGTGGAGAATGTGTTAGTATAGCACAATACCAGAGACTATAAAACATGTAGTCCTGGGGGCAGATCCAGGGGTGGTAGCTACAGAGGCTTAGAAAATTTGGAGGCTCTCCACAAAATAAAAAATATATAAAGTTCCAAGACCAGATCATTTTCAAAGGCCTTTGGAAATACAGAACCCTAAAGCTAAAGCTTTATTGGCATAGCAATAAATTAGCCTCTAAAAAGGCTGTTAAATACCAGTGAGGACCTGATCATGGTAAATTGATCCAGAATAGTAAAAGTGGGGATGGAGAGGCTGGACAGATTCAAGAGACGGTAAGGGGGTAGAATCACTAGGACATGATGCTACATTATGTCAAGGTAGAGAAGGAGGGTTTCTGGCTGAGTGGATTCAAACACCTGGGTGACAGCATCAGCCTCAGGAAAGAGGGAACACCAATTCTTCAATAACAGGGAAGATGGAAAGCTTGAGTGGAGATAGATGGGCATGAATTCTGTTGGCAAGTTGAAGGTTCCCACATCCGGTGGTGAATCTGTTATGAAGAGAATTGCAGTATAAGAGGACATTATTTCAGGGAAGAGGGAGAAGGCGGAAATGTCAGTACTGCACAGAAGGCAAAGAGGATGAGCACATAGAAACATCTCATTTCTGAAGGAACCACTACATCTTTGAAAAAGAGCAGATTCATGCAGTGAAAGGGAGAGAGTGTGGATGGGAAAGTGAATGAAGTATGCAGCTAGTTCAGCCAACTCTTTGGAGACCTCTGCTGGTGAGGGAAAGGAGGATGATGGAACCATAGTTGGAGAGGAGCATGGGGTTGAGGAGGGCATTTAAAGAGCTGATGATGACTAGGTGAAGAGGTTGAAGATACATGCAAGATTAATCATCTTACCAGCAACACCACATAAAAGGATGGGACTCAAAGCACAATGGGTAGGGTAATCCTTAAGTAGAAGGTGACTTTTCTGATAGAAGAAAAATAAGAAATTATAGTTGTTCATGCAGTTAAGTCCATATGTAAGGGAAAATTGGAGCATTCATTTGTTTTTGACTTTTGTCTGAGTCTAGAGTCAAAGTCATCTGCTGAAAATGAGACTATGGAGTAGAAGGGATGGAGGCAGAAGTCAGAGGCTCATGGAGAAGATTTGAAATAAGCACCAGGGGAAATGGAGGAAAAACTAAAGAAAGGCACCAGAAGAAACAGCAGGCAACACTGATGACCAGATGAAGTTAAAAACCAAGAATTTGTGGTGGCAACAATCCATGCAGTTATATATCTGTATGTGTGTCTTTCCAACAGTTCATCAAGTGATATGTTGCTATGAAGAAAGCATATAACTGGATTGATCCAGGGTTGAAATTTTACCCGGTGGATAAGACAGAAAGACAATGCTCAAGAGTTCTGAAGATATAGACACAGGATGGTTACAATAATGGACCATCCCATTCAATCAAGAATAAGGAAGAAATGAAAAGTAGATGTAGACTGATATATGGGAAATAAGTAGAAGAGTAAAAAGACAAGACAAGATATCCCTAAGAAAGTGAAGGTCAAGAAGAGAGTTAGGGCTGGGCACCACGGCTCAGACTTCTATCCCAGCACTTTGGGAGGTTGAGGTAGATGGATTACTTGAGGCCAGATGTTCAAAACCTGGGCAACATAGCAAGACCTCATCTCTCAAAAACAAACAACAACAACAAAGAAAACAGCCAGGGAAAAACATGCAATGCATGCCTGTAGTCCTAACAACTATGGCGGCTGAGGTAAGAGGTTTGCTTGAGCTCAGAATTTAGAGGCTGCAGTGAGCTATGACTGTGCTACCGCACTCCAGCCTGGACAACAGAGTGAGACTCAGTCTCTAAAAGAGAAAAAAAAAAAGAAAAAAAGAAACAGAAAAGAGTGGGTGATTTGATGAAAAGTTAGAAAGACAGAAAGTTGTTATAGTAGTAGGGAGGGTTTCAACACATTAGTCAACAGGAGGAACCATTACAAGTATTCCAATGTCTGGAATGTGGTTACAGAGGCACCTGAAATAAACTGGGTGCAAAAGTCACTAGAAGGAAGACAAAGAGGAAACGTGCTAAAATACTGTATTTAAACATTGATGTGAAACTTTACATCATTCCAGATGATGGAAGCAGTTGGATTGGTAAGGAAAATAGTAACTCGGGTCTAAACAACTGAATGACTGGTAGTCTATAAATTGGTTGAAGCAAGCCAGGCACGTTGATGGCTCATGCCTGTTATCCCAGCACTTTGCGAGGCTGAGGCAAGTGGATCACCCAAGGTCAGGAGCTTGAGACCAGCCAGCTCAACATGGTGAAAATCTGTCTCCACTACAAATACAAAAATTAGCCGGACATAGTGGCAGGTGCGTGTAATCCCAGCTACACTGGAGGCAGAGGCAGGAGAATCCCTTGAAACAATAAAACAGAGGTTTTAGTGAGGTGACATGACACCATTGCACTCCAGCCTGGACGACAAGAGTGAAACTCCATCTCAATAAATAAATAAATAAATAAGTAGGTTGAAGCAACTAAAGAGCTTTAAAGGACTGAGGATTTTGATTTTTGTGGTGGCGGTGGGGGATGATCTGGATGGGACACTGGGAAGTGAGGAGGATGCTTATCTCACCCTAAGGCATTTATGGTGTGAGAATGTGTAATCTCACTCACATGGGCAGCCCTGAAACCTCTAACTTTAGGGACTGCCAGGTCTCTAGGATTATTAAGAAGGAAAGGAAACATTCCACAAAGGGTTTAGGGATACAGGAGTAACAGGATTCAGTTGGCCAAGTGAAATGTCTCAGGAGAGAAGTACGGTGGAAACAGGAGCCAGACGAGGTAAAGCAAGGGGCAGTATGGGAAAGAGGGTACCAGAGACAGAGTGAAAGGATTTGAATATCCAGTGAGGGCAGGAATAACAGGTTTATTTGTTTCTTAAAATGTTCTGATGAAGTAGCCATGGATAGCCAGACAGTGGGCCAATCCCAAAGGCATTCAGATCATTTCCAGTAGAAAGGAAAGCAGATAGCAAGAAGAAAAATAAATCAGGTTTCTGGAAAAAAGATGACAGGGAATCAAACCGATTTTATGAGTTCACAGTTTGGTTTAGGAGGATCCCTGGTTGTCATGTAGCCTTTGTTAATTCTTTTTGAGGCTCAAATATAAACAAAAGGACTGTCTGTGATTTGTGTTTTTTTGTTGTTTTTTTGAGACGGAGTTTCACTCTTGTTGCCCAGGCTGGAGTACAATGGCACGATCTCAGCTCACTGCAACCTCCACCTCCCGGGTTCAAGTGATTCTCCTGCCTCAGCCTCCTGAGTAGCTGGGATTACAGGCATCCACCACCATGGCTGGCTAATTTTTGTCTTTTTAGTAGAGATGGGGCTTCACCATGTTGGCCAGGCTGGTCTTGAACTCCTGACCTCAGGTGATCCACCTGCCTCAACCTCCCAAAGTGCTGGGATTATAGGTATGAGCCAGTGTGCCCAGCTTGTATATACTTTTTAAGTAGGGCTTTTCATAGGTTACATCTAAAATTGGTGTCAAGAAATATCGACTCACTGGATCTTGTCACGCAAGCTGTTGTCACCAACCACAGCATCTCACAGTCCTCAACCTCTTACACGAACTCATTCATTCCAATCACCATGATCTGTTCCCTAGCTTCAGAACACATCCTCTCTTTCTTTATTCCTGATCTAGAATATTCGTTATTGTCTCTCTGCCTTTCCAAACTCTACGTTCTTTCAGGACCAGGCTCTAGTACCCAGTCATCCATAAGCCCTTCCCTGAAGAGCAGCCCTCAGAGCATTTTTTTTGAAGTCCTATATATGTAAATGATTTACACAGATAATTGTAGTGATCTACACAGATGCTCCCTTGCCTTGTTGTTTTACCTTCAATATATGTCCCCTACCTTTCCAAACAGACTGTAAACCCCTCAAGGGCAGGAGGCGTATCCTATGCCCGTTCCCATCCTTGGTTCACATCTTGGTGCTCTCCCATAGCAGGGCTGCAATAGAATGGCCATGCTGCAAGAGAATCGGGGCCTGTGCATTGGGCTAGAAAAACTGCCTTAACAAAAAGAGTGCCTCTCAGGAGGAACTTCAGGTTTCATAACAAGCTAGTGCACTATTTAGGGGCAGAATGGCCTTTTTATATCCTTTAAATTATACAAGTTAGTTAGAGGGCCAGCCCTGGTGGGAGGAGGATTATCATAAAATGTATATTTAAAAATAAGAATAGTTATATTTTGAAAATGTAATGTTGAGTCTTGCTAACAGTAACCTTATGAGAAAATATCCAAGTAATTATTGGGCAATTCTTTTGAGTGATGCCATTAATATTTACTAAATTAATGAAATCTGAAGATTCAGTCCTAATAATGGCATGAAAGCTTCTTTTCATCCCAGGATGTTCTTTGAACAGCTGCCTCACATCTGAGCACACATCCGTGCTTAAAAAAGGAAAAAATAAAAGGGAAGATGAGTAAAGAGGCCACCTGCCTAAGCCAGTCTGGACATGAGCACTCTGTGCTGAGCAGCTGCTGTAGAGCTTCTTCCTCACAGCTGGAAAATGACTGTAGATTAAGGGGGTGATCACACAGCTGGCTAGGGAGGTTGCTGTGTCAGTACCCTCTAGTCCTCTCCCTGGGCTCTGCTTACTTAGCTCTGGCTATATTAGGAATGGCAGGTGCATGAAAGAATCAAACTCCCCAGAAAACAATGGTCAAATCAACTGTGAAAGTCTTCCACGTATGTGTAAATTCTCAATACTTTCTTCAGGGCATAGGCTAATACCCCCAGTAATCACTCTTCCCAGACCACATTTTTAAGGTGCGACGTAGGATCAAAAAAACAAAATATAATATAAAATTGAAATTAAAATCCAAGAAACTTAGTAATGAATTAATATCTAAAATTGGGAAATAGGTTGTTTCCTATGGGGCTGTATCCTCTGAGTTTTTTGACACAAATTTCAGGCAATAGAAAATAAATGGAGACTAATAGAACTCAATTTATAAATTAGGTTAATTTAAGAACTTAAAGAGACAACAAATGCACAAAAAATAAAAATGTGGGGCAAAAAATATGCTCAGAGTTTCCATGAAGTCAAAACTTTAACACTGCAACAACTCAAACATGTATAGTTATTACGTGAAAGGCAAAGAAGGAAAGGGGGCTAGAATGGAATGGAAATGTTTAAAAATAAAATTGTTTCACACAACATGGAATGCACTTAAAACTCCTGCTACAAAAAGGGATTTCTATTATCCAAGAAAATACAAACATTTATCTCTCTGCTCTAAGGCTACCTGTTTGAATGCTCTAAATACCAACTTCTGCCTCCAGGCTACTGGCACAAAATCAGGTCAAGAGGTATGAGCACTTAAAATTTTTTCCTTCCTGTTTAAAGAAAGTGCAGATTATTTTTAAAAAATCTCCCTCAGACTTCAGGTTTTTAAATCTAAACTTAGGTTAAACCTGAAAAACTGGTTTTCTCTCACTATATACTTTCTGCCCAAATGCTGGTTTACTACATCATGTAGGTGTTCAGACTTGAACTCGGAGGGATAGAATGTAACAGTCTCTGA
This sequence comes from Colobus angolensis palliatus, assembly GCF_000951035.1. NCBI lineage: Eukaryota > Metazoa > Chordata > Mammalia > Primates > Cercopithecidae > Colobus > Colobus angolensis. The sequence goes on along the minus strand of NW_012114744.1, from coordinate 468,239 downwards.
AGTTCAGTAAAATAAGGTTTTCTTGGGAAAAATTAGTGGAGGAAATATAAAGCTAATTAAAGCAATTATGGGTAAAATTCTGTGTGACTTTGGAATGAAGAAGGACTTCTTAAGGCCCAAAAAGACCAGTAAGGCAAAGATTAAACAAAAATTTAGAATTTCTGTTTGTCAAAACTACCACAGACTAATGGTTGGCAGACCAGGAGGGTGGAAGAACTTTTCAAAACCAAGAGTTAATTAGGAATTAATATTAGCACCCTAAGAGGAATTCTTACAAGAAGTCAAGAAAAAGACTGGAAGCCTAATAGAAAAAAAAAAATGAGCAAAAGACAGGAAGAAGAATTCAGTTTGGAATGCAAATAGCTGAACAAATATGAAGAATTGCTCAACTTGACTAATTACTAGAAAAATGTTCAAATTAAAATACCCCTTTACATCCGTCAGAGTCGCAAAAATTAGCAGTTGAGTAATACCAAGAGTTAGCCAAAATGTAGAAATGAAACTAGCACAGTCATTCTGGAGAACAATCTGGCAGTATTTAGTAAAAATCAACTAAATACTGAGTGGTACAACCGATGACCTAGTAATTCGTCTCCAGAGTATATCCAGAAAGAATCACTCACACGGTTGCCTAAAAACACATAAGTATGGCAAATGCGTACCGTAAAATATTATGCCTTGCTTAGAAGCAATGAACTAGAAATACAAATAAACATGAAAGATCTTAAAAACATAGTTTAAGCAAAAGAAAAAAGAAAATAAAAGATCTAAAGTATCATGCCATTTATATGAGTTAAAATGCACAAACACATAAAATATGGTGTATAAAAGAAAAAAGTGAAATCTATGGAAACAAATGAGTGGCTTTAAGAAAATTCCAGGACTTAAATATTGTAAATTTTAATTAAGGCTAAGCTCAAATTTAATCTTAAAGCACTATAGTTATTATTATATTTTCTCATATTCCCTGCTGTATTGTAAATGTAGAGTGGTAAGCTGTATTAGTTCATAGAGCACATTCTTTCTTTACGGAGAGGTCACAGCTCTTCCAAGACCAGGATTTCTTGGGTCCCACCTTTCTCAATTCTGCTACAGGAAAGCAAAAGCTAGAGGCGATCTGAGTCAGGGACAGGGTTGAACAGAAACTTTTACCCCTACTTTCTGTGAAAATTTATCACTCTGAAAAGTTTTCAATAAAGTTAGTAAAATTTATTAAATACCCATCATAAATAAACCCCTGTAAAATAGGGGTTATGTCATCGTCAAAACTATCTTTGTTTTGACAAAAACAGAAATAGTGTTTGTCACTACAAAAGTTGTTCACATCCAATGTCCAAATATATAACAAAATTTTATTAAATTTATTAAATTTATATTAAAATAAGCCAACAGTCTGTATTGTAAATAGAAATGCCATGGAGTAGAAAACTGAAATGCAATAAATAAAATTAAATACATAAAGACATAAAAGAGCCCACACAGAGAAAGCATTTAAGTGCAATATAGTCCAGTAATGCTTATAACGCTGACTGCAATGCAATAAACTTCCACAAGTCAATCAACTACATAGAAATAAAGCTGCCTTTATGACTCTATCTCGTACTTTATGCACATAAACTCCAAAGAAATATTTGAGCTTAAGAAAGACGTTTGAAGCAATATCCAAATTCATTCATATAAAGTGAGGTAAAAGTTACTATACATTTGGAAAATAAGAAGTACAATAAAATTTAATAAGAAATTTCCCTTGAACATTGGTGCTTAAGGTAAATTAAATTAAATTTTTAATTATAAGAGGAAGAGACAGTAGAAGATGTCATTATAGATTCTGAAAAGAATTCAAGATATTTTAAGGGTTGATGTCATTGCTTCCCTATATTGTCTAATTTCAGTACAAAAGGTAAAACTTTAATTTTATTTAATGAAGACATATCATTAGCTCTATTCTTGTACTCACTTGACTTGACCGGGATCATATGGGATTCCCAAGTAGCAAAAGGGAGAGAGAAGAAAAGAGAGATGAAATTTTTCTGTGGCAATAACTGAGAAAAATCCAAAGGAAAAAATGGAGAGATTGAAAATACTTAAGAAGAAGTAGAGTATAGTGTTTTAGAAAGCAGGTCCCTAAGTTAAAGGGCCAACCCCATCCTGTCTCCCTTGCTTACTGATGATTAGAACTTCAGCAAATTATTTAGCCCCTAGTGCCTAGTCCTATAGTAGCTGTTTCTAGAAGATGAGAATGCAGGCTGGGAGATACCTTTCTTTTTTCTTTTAGATTGTAACTAGATTGCAATTAGTGTGGTTGAATCCAAATATCTCATCTCCTCACAAAGTGTTAGATAATATATTGGTATTACATTTTCTGATTACATTTTCTGACTTTCTGTACTTCCTAAACATAGTGATCACAGGTCATTTTTACATCAATATACTATAAAATAAATTAATTTAAAATAAATATGAATAACCAAGAAAGAATAGGCAATCAGCAATTCAAAAGCAATTAGAACTTAATATTATAAAATATTTGGCAAGCATATACAATTGACTTGGAGGAGAGGTCTTCTAGAAACTAGATTGTAATTAATGTGGTAATTTTGTTGGTCACAATTTTGGCATAGGAAAGGGAAAACATGGTTGAGCAGTACTCAAAAACATGTACAGGACAGTGCTCTATACAAAGACTGTTGGCTAAGACAACAGGGGAGCTGAGTGCAGCCCAGATTTCACTGGCCAAAATGTACATATCCCTCAAAGGTGCTTCATTTTCTAATTCATTCAAAGGTATCACAGAGTGCAATATATGCAGTACAATATATAGTGCAGAAGTCCTGTTTCCCACTTAAATTCCAGAAGATAGTTTCTAAATTCTCTTTTTCTTAAAGAGCTAGTAAACACTTAGCCAGAAAATATCCTCCCTTGCAAAAGAACAGGCATTAAATCTAAGGATGTAAATAGAATTTTTTTTCTACTGTGGTTACTGCTGAAAAATGACAAGTTTTCTTAGGCTCAAGGATGCCTCAGTCCATCAGATCTATATCACTTCGGCCTCAGTTTCACTGTTGTCTTGAGGTCATTGAACTGTACCTTAGGCTCTTATTCTGTGAAAAAAGACAAAAAGACAATAACCACTTCCAAGCACTGGAAGATACCATTTTGACAATGGGCTAATTCAAAGTAATGGTACCCTCGCCACCCCAGCTTCTGGGAGTTATTCCTAAAAGTTTTATTAGTAATAGTTTTGTTTGACAGCTGATAAAATTTTTCAAATGAATTGATAACTTTCTCCTCTCAATAATTAAACTATGCTTTGGACCTTGGCTGAAAGAAAACTCTGAATCTGACCTCCTCTTGATCCAAATGATGACTCCAAGCTCAGGAGTCTTCCAAATCAACCTAAAGTAAATACTAAAGTTTCATTCTTTCATATAAAGATGTAGAACTGTGTTCTACATCTTTTTTTGTGTGTGTTATCATGTTTTGATATCTCTACAAATGTATAATATATGTAATTATTTTAAACAGCATATTTAACCAATCCAAACATCTCATTCCCTCACAGAGTGTCAGATAATACACTGGTTTTATGTTTTCTGATTTATCTCATTTCTTTTCATTAAAGCTTTTGGTTTTTAAGGACTTATTTTTCCTTAGCTAATTCTTCAATATGGTCACAGTATGAAACAGCCTACAGATGATCAAGCAATGCCTGACACAGTGGCTGAGAGCAGCAGATGCTGTGGAGCCAGAGAAACCTCTGTACTTAATAGTCTAGACTCATAATTGACTTAAATAAGCAAGTTAATTAAATTTTGTAAGCCTCAGTTTCCTTTTCTCTAAAATTGAAAACATAAACCCTGGGCCATCAAACAAATGCCTTGGAACAGGTCTTGGCACAGTCTGTAGCTGTTTTACCCCTAGAGACAAACACCCCATCTGGGCAACAGTGGCTACAAAGGGTACTGGCAGAAGTGGGAACAGTGGTGAAACCAAAAATTATTTTTAATCCTCAATAATTTGAAGAATAAGCCATTCAGTAAATTGATTTTTAGCAAATTAGCTTTAGGTAAATTGGTCATTTGGCAAATTGGCTTTCAGCAAAAAGTTGTCAGCTAATTGACTTTCTGTGAATTATTTTACATAAATTGGTCTGTTTCCTCTCTAAAGTAAAGTTTGAAATTAGTGGGCATTACTTCTCACAAAAGAAATAATCAGTGGTCTCAATATGTTGAGGTTTAATAAAAATAGTATATGTCAATAGCGACAGCTCTCTAGGGATATCACAGAAGAATCCAGAAGTATATCTGTTTCCTCTGATTATCAGTAACAAATTTTGAGGGGAAGGTTCCTGCCTACATTCCCAAATGCTTGCACCTGATGGAAAAGTATACCAGCTGTGGATCCCTTTTCCCCAGATTAAATGCATAAATGTATACCACCTGGAGGTCCTTTTCTCCCAGATTAAATGCCTAAAACTACAACACCTGAAGATTCCTTGCCCCAAAGTAGACTACGCTCCACAACACAGCTGAGCTGGATCACAGCATGATTATTCTCTGTATTTAGGCCACCTTCCAACTCAATCCTAACTCAGCATTACCCTATTGTGTTACGTTCTATAGCAATTATTAAGATGGTCAAAATAAATGATTTCCTCCATTTCTCCCTGATAGAAATAGCCAGTCTATGTCCATTTTTATTCATTTGTTTTGCTCCTATTGTGTTGCCAAGCTAGCTATTTTAAGCAATTAATCAATTTCTGAAGTTAAAGTACTTGGGGCAAAGACGAAAGGGAATCAATCTTCAGCGGAACAAATATTTAGTTTCTATTGTAGTGAATTTTGGTTTTGCTCTCTGAAAAGCTATTAAAGATTTTCTCTCTTTTTTGTCAGCCAACGAAATTCCTCAACCTGTCTCTTCTTTTTCTGGTCCAGACCTTCTCCTATGTATTTGGAACTAACCCTCAGCAGTGATTGTTCCAAGGCGTAGGCCATGACAAGCAAAACTGACAGTACTGTCCTAGAATAAGTAAATGAAAACCGAGACAAATAAACTCCTTTTTACCAGGAGAGCTGAGAGAGGCTATATAGAGAGTGCAACCAAGCAGAGAGCTGCAGAGATGGGAGATGAAGGGAACAAGGTTAGATCGGGTAGTACTGGATTCCTGGTTCCAGTTCTTATTGAATACTTGTCTTTGTATTAGTCCGTTTTCCTGTTGTTATAAGGAAATACCCGAGAACGCGCAATTTATAAAGGAAAGAGGTTTAATTGACTCACAGTTCAGCATGACTGGAGAGGCCTCAGGAAACTTAGAATCACGGCAGAAGGGGAAGGACAATGGGAAGGGGAAGCAAGGCACCTTCTTCACAAAGCAGCAGGAAAAAGGAGTGTGGAGTGAAGGGGGCAGAGCCCCTTACAAAACCACCAGATCTCGCGAGAACTCACTCATTATCACAGGAACAGCATGGGGGAAACCACCTCCATGATTCAATTACCTCCACCTGCCCTGTCCCTTGACATGTGGGAATTACGGGGATTACAATTCAAGATGCGATTTGGGTGGGGACACAAAGCCTAACCATATCAGTCTTTGAAAGAACAACGATCTTAATATCTTTCCTGGCTACATAAAGCAATTCCTTCCTCCTTAATCTGGTTAAGTTGGGTGTCTATAAACTGCAGTTAAAAGATGAATTAATGCTATCTTTATCTAAGAAAACAGAGCTTACCCTGCACCCCCTCCGAAGCTCGTAAAAACCTGATCACAGAAAAATCCCCATCTCTCATGGGGCATAATACAGGAAGCACGTTCATCAGAGCCTCAGAAAAGGAGAAAGTTGGTGCAACACGTCAAGTCCTATGGCTTGGAAGGGACCAAAGATGACTATGTTTCATAGCTATACAAACGTTTGTCAAGATTTTTAGTTGATCTGTCTTGAAGGCTGGCAAAAAACCAATTTTCTCTCCTCACTATGACAAAATCCCTCCTTTTTCTGCCAGCAGATAGCAAGAACTATGGGTATCTCACTGTGATATAGAAATAAAAGGATTTCCCACAAGGGTCAAAAATACAAAACTCTTCTACGTGTGTGCACAATGTGTATGCTTATGGAGGTTTGGGATGAGGTTATTAAATGCTTCTCCTGTGGAGGCTGCAAGTCATGAGCCTGTTTCTGTGGAAGGTGAGTTCTCTCCGGAGGGGTCCTCTGTCAATCAATCACCAAGAAAAAAGTCTTTAGACAAGAAATGTGAAAGCAAAAAGAGCCAACTTTGTTTCTGCCTCTAGATTGTTCTGTTGACTTGGAGAGTTCTAGATGTTTGTAAAGGTGTTTCCACGAAGCAGTGGTCAAATATGTCTTCTGTCATTTAAGGACAGGCATATAGGGAGCTACAAAAGAGCTGTGGTTTCCTTGTTGGAAAATACAAGCTGATATTATGTTCTTCCCCAGAAGCCAAATAGTCTAGTTTATGCTATTTAAAAAAATTTATTTCCACTTTGTTATCCTTTAATAAAGGTCTGTCTGACTGCCTGATTTCAACTGCACTACAGGTTGTAAAGGTAAAGATTACATGTTCACAGCTGGATCAGAGTGGAATACCCAGAACAATACTACACCCTCTTCTCAGGACAAAATTAGGATAAGGGTTAGAGTTAGGAATATAGAAGGGGTAAATATGGAAAAAATTCCCCAAAAGAAGACCATAAAATCCACCCTCCGCTATTGAATAACTGGTTCTACTTCTTTATACCAACCTTGAGAAAACTTGGTTTTCTTTTATGTAAAAGAGAAAAATGGGCCGTTATTCTAAGTGAAGTAACTCAGGAATGGAAAACCAAATATTGTATGTTGTGACGTGTAAGTGGGAGCAAAGCTACGAGGACGCAAAGGTGTAAGAATGATATAATGAATGTTGGGGAGTTGGGAGAAGGGGAGGGTAGTGAGGGATAAATGACTACATACTGGGTGCAGTGTACACTGCTCAGGTGACAGGTGCACCAAAATCTCAGACATCACCACTAAAAAACTTCTCCATGTAACCAAAAACCACTTGCAGCCCAAAAACTCTGAAATAAAAAATTTAAAATCTGTTAATTCTTGAGACACAATACCCCAAGTTTGCAAAGTTTTTAAACAGAAGAGCACTATAATTCATCGTATTTCCAGGTTCTTTGGATAGATACAGTGGCATAATTTAAGAAACAATTCCACTACTAGTTGTTAGACTATAAAGAACTAAGAAAAATAGTGGCTGAAATTTTGTTTAAAACATTGCAATTATTTTAAACCATTGTAAAATAACAAATAAAAAGCCTTTTAATGAGTTCATTATATTTGGGGGTATGTTAAATGGTATTTTCCACTTATATGATTAGAATGAAAAAGTCAGGTTTCAATGCAGTTACTCCATTATTATAAATGAGAGCTAGAGTTGCCATTGGCTCTGGCTAAGGTCTCTTCAAAAAATAATCTTCTAATGCATCATAAATTACAGTAAATTCCTCTATAATTAATATTTGAGGATGAAAAATTGTATGCATTCATTAAATTCGAGTAAATTATGATATATTATATATAAATTTCCCTTTCTGTTTTTGTTTTTGAAAGGGAAGAAAAACAGCTGAAATCCTGCTACACTGGGTTTTTAACTCTTCCTGCTATGCAAACATGCACAGACATATTTTAAAAATATGAAATGAAAACAAAATAGGCATTTTCTGGTCTAATGAGCCATTTCCTTCAAAATAAATTCCCCAAATGGAAGTATTACATGTCTCATGCTAAGCATAAAAATAATGCTTTATGTATTTTCATGGTCATTGCAATATCTCACTAATATACGGACTTTTGAGAGTCAAGCATAAAGCCAGAGCAAATGTTCTAACAACTGTGTTCTTCACTTCTAGTAGTAATAGCCCTTCAAACAAGCAACATGGATAAAAGCTAGAAGGAAAGAGAAATTTAGCAACAGTTGAGTCTCCCACTGCTGGAGAGTTTTCAGTGGGTTGGGTTTTATTTGTCACATAATGTCTCCAATTTAGTTACTTCAGTAAGTTAGACTTTCAGGTGGATTTTATTTAGGTTATCCACAAAATACCTTGCCCAAATGTCATCATGAAAGCAGCGAAAGATGGTATTGAATAAAGTGATACTGTTTACCTGATTGACTACCCGGCCCTACCAATCTCCCGGTGTTGTTGTAAGGATCAAATGAAGCAGCATATACTTAAAAAGTTAGTAAACATTTCAGAAATGCAGTCAAAACCGGGGCCAGTGAGACATCAGGATACTGTTGTCGGGGCTGAGTAGTCACTGGAAGGACACACAAGAACATCGGAGATGCTCATAACATTTTGTTTCTTAATATTGATGCTGATTACACTGGTGTGTTGGTTTGTAAAAATTCAGTGAGGTGTACACTAATGTGTGTATACTTTATGTCTGTTTTTCTTCATGAAATTTTTTAATAACATTATTACTAACATGAGATGATCTTGTCTTTCAGTTGTGTCAAACTTGAATGCCTACAGGGGCTAGTCAGGACAAGTGAATGAACATGCCTGGCTGGCCTGCTTTGAATGGATGAGCAAATGTCCTATCTAAAGGAGCACTATGGCTTAGCTCCATCCTTTGTGGCCGTGTGGGACTCATGCCCTGTGGTGCTAGACTTTCAAGAAAGGACTCAAATTCAGATTTTGCACTGTGAGCACCCAGGGATAAGGAGGCTGGCTGCTCTTGACCTCAGTGTTGTCAGCACTAAGAATCAACCTCCATGGTTTAAGTCATCAAGTGTGAAGTGGCAAAAAGGGAGAATCATAGGCAATACCCTGACACGGATCAGTTATGCAGCCAGTGAATCTCCTTGAAGCTATCTACACAGTCACTAGGACAATTGTTCTGGCAATATTATGATAAATGGAAAACCATTGTTCCTGGGCTTATGTACTACCACTGGACAAGAAGATATGACAAGTGACACTAGATGATTTCTCATCCTGCCCACAAAAAAGTACATGTTTAAGTTGCTTTTCTAATGAATCTCCTGTCATTCAGAAATATCATACAAAGCAACATTGTACAAAGAAGTATTGTGAAGTAGGGCATCATTGTCCCAACAGTTCCTTTATTCTAATGGCACATAAATTTGGTGTTTGAGATGATAAGGATGTGAATTGACAAATAAGAAAAAGAGAAAGAGGAGGAAGGAAGGAAGGAAGGAAGGAAGGAAGGAAGGAAGGAAGGAAGGAAGGAAGGAAGGAAGGAAGGAAGGAAAAGAAAGGAGGGAGGGAGAGAAGGAGGGAGGGAGGTGGGAAAAGCTGACCCTAATCAAGTGTATTCAGAGTGTGGTTATTGGAAAGGGAATTAGTGGAATGTCAGCTTCTCAAACAGGGAAACCTCAGGAGCATGCTTGAAGAAAGTAGTGCATCAGATATTGGCCCACCGCTTGTGAAGATAAGGAGAAGATACAGTATTCTCTCCTTATCTTTGGGAGATACTTTCCAACTGCCCCCAATGGATGCCAGAAGCCCTAGATAATACCAAACCCTATATATAGTCTGTTTTTTTCCTATACACACATACCTATGACAAAGCTTATTTTACAAGTTAGTCACAGTAATAGGTTAACAATAACTAATAACAAAATAGAGCAATTGTAACAGTATACTGTAGTAAAAGTTATGTAAATACGGTCTCACTCTCAAAATATCTTAGTGTACTATGCTCACCTATTTTCAGACCCTTTTGATCACAGGTTACTGAAACTGCAGAAAGCAAAACCACAGATAATGGAGACTACTGAATTTTCTGTAGCTGTTGTCAGAGTTCCACCCTTTCCTGCTCTACGCCACCCAGGCTCTCTGCATGCTTTCCTCGAGATGATGGAACTTTCTGCACTCAGTGCCAATTTTTAGTTAGATTAGTTTTCCCTAAAATCATTTTTGTAGCAAACAGTCACTTCCATGTTTTATTTGTTTAAGGTGTGAGAGTTTGAACTTTTCAGCTATTAAAACAATCCTTTGAAGATAAGCCCAAATTTTTGAAAAGGATCCTGTGAAGGCCAAATAAAATAAACCTACTTTGTTGATCTTAATTACTGTACTCTTTGAGAAGATGCAAACATTCCAGGCTCCCTTCTCAAGTTACGCAATTCTCCTTTTCCCTACTCTTTTGAAGGGGACTGTAGAGAAGCCATCAACTTACCTCCCTTCCCTACTTTAAAGACTAAAGTGGCCATCACTATATTTCACAAATATATACCTACTGTTCAACAAAAACATGTTGAGTATTTATGTCAATAACAAATATTAATATTTATGGCATCTTCCAACTCAGAGCTACCACATCACCCTAACAAGATGTTTTATTTATGACAAATCTCTCATTTTGTTCTGTCTCACCTTTAATAAAAATTCTTTAAAATGAATGTATTTGTGTTTGCATGTTTATTTGAAACCACAAGTAATGTATGGTGAAGAGTTGAAAATAGAAGAAATTAGGTATATTGCCACAAATTTTGATGTATAGTCTTGTTTAGTTTAAGGAAGTAGCCAATGGGCACAATTTTGCTATTTCCTGAAAAGAATTGACTCTGCTGGTTCTGCTCAGCAGCGTTTTTTTTTTCCAGCTCAAAATAGAGGATTTCCTGAGGGAAGGGTGGATGAAAGTCTCTCCCATGCTGTAGAAACAGTAAAAGAAGGCTGTGTTGGCCACTAGAGCCTATGCAAATACCAAGTTGGTATGTGGCCATGAGAGAACCAAAGTAGTTAAACATGCGAAGGAGAAGCATCTACCATGAGATCCTGTTTGGGAAGAAAGCAGAAAAACATATTTTAATGTGAAAACAAATTCCACTAGAACATAGTGATTCATGAGGGGATAGGCATTTGCAGAAAGTACAGTAAACCCTAGTAATAATAAGCAAATATTCAGTTACAGCTAAGGGAAGTCTATAAGCCTCTGAAACATGCAAAGCAACACAGACTGAATCTTTTCCAAGAGAAGAAGCAGTGAAGTTAGGAGAAACAATGACAGCACAGAACACTGGAGAAGATGACCAACCGCAAATAAAGGGAGATGGAATGTAAACTGAGACACACCCCAAGCAAAGTTAGTAAAACATTACGACCCCCCTGCTAAGAAGATGCTGATTTTTTAAAAATCATATTTGCATTCACAATGTACAATCTTCCCATTTCCAAAAAGGATTTGGTGACATTAAAATTCAACACATATTTATGAATTTTACTACAGTTATTTGTAAATTGTTTATATTTTAAGCTGAGCTAAAAATCTGGTTGAAATTTTTATACATATTGAGATAGTTGTTGATAATTCATTTCATCTTAACGTCTTATAAATTGTCTGTAGGTAATGTACCTACCTTGAGTAGATTCTGAGCTTTATTCTGTTTGAAACATGAACGGATGAAGATTTAATGCTCATGTGCCATAGATATCAGACAATGACAAACATTCTAGCTAAATGTCTTGACTCAGTCCATAGCAAGTTGTGTGAAAATAGGTCACTATCTCTGAGACCTTGTTGCCTCATTGTTAAGATATCGATACCTTCAATGCTTGTCTCACACTTGTGTTTTAGAATCAGAAGATAAAATATACAACAAAACATAATACAAAATTTTTGTATTATTATATACAAAATACACAAATACAAATATACAAAAGTCATTAGTGTCCGTTAATACAAATGTTATGTAATTAGTACCCATTTTTCAAGGAGTCCCATCCTAAATGAATCCCTTGCTTTGTCGATTATTGGGCATGTACTATTATTGGGAATTATTCTATGCTCTTTACAAGCATTATCATATTTAATTTCTTCCAGTGATATTCTGAAATAGCTGTTTTTATGATACAGAGGAAAAACTAGACAGAAAAAAGTTAGATAGCTTAACTACAGTCAGTAGTTAATAGAAACAGGAAACAAACTCACTCTGGCCTGATATCTGTTTCGGCTAACCACTAATATTTGCTGCTTACAATATTGTTAATGCTCTATGAGTGCTTATAACATATTATAGCTATTAATTTGCCCATCAGACCTTCTTGTAGACAAATGAAGTTTGCAATAGATATGATTTTAGGTCAAATAACTTGAATCCTTGTTAACTTTCCATATCATATCAACAATCTAATCTATAAGCCATAACTGTTTTCCTAGCACTATTATTTTATTATATTCAACTTTGAAAAGGAAATATATTTAACTTTAATAACAGGACAGAAGTAAGACTTATTAAATGTCAAAAAGTAATGGAAGGTAAATAAGATGCTACTCCAATAGGAGCTAGCTTATTTCTCCATGCTCATAAGAGTGAGTGTTCAGTAAACAAGCATGGCACCAGACACCAAGATAGAAAGATGAGCAAAAGAGGGCCCATGCCCTGAGAACATCACAGGCTAGCTGCATAAAGAGACATGTGAACAAACAATGGTAACACAGTGGGATGCTTACCATAACAGAACTAGGCAATGAGAACCCTCAAGGAAAAGCACATACATGCAGCCCAATGGGTGTGGTTAGCAAATGCTTTACAAAGAATAGAGCAGTTGAGCTGGGCTCTAAAAGAGATAAATATTGACAGAGAGAGATGAGAAGGATATATCAGGCAGAGGTAATTTCATGAACAATAGTACAGAAGCATAAAGGTAGACAACGTGTTTGAAAAATACCAGACAGTGGGAGAATGTTCCTCATGGGCATCCCTTTTCTGCATGTCTCATGAGCTAAGGGAGTTTAGATAGGGCTCATGGAGGTAAAAGAAAGCTAATATGACACTGTGGGTGGGGCCATTTGGGCCAATTCAATGTTTTTTTAACATCTGAATGCATGGTAGAAATTGATATGTTATATGCTGGTACTTCTCCATCCCAAAAGTGCCGGTGGAGATTCTTCTGATTAGGAAGAGCTACATGTAGAGAAGTGCTGGTATCTTTGGAGCCCCACAAATCACCTCATCCTTTTGAGCTTAAAGTTTCTGTGGCTAATGATTTAGCCAATGGGAGCCTCTGGCAAAGGGTGGCAACCTTCACCTACATCACTTTCTTGACATGACTAGCAAGTACATCCTGTTGAAAACCATATAATGCTTAGTGCTAGGTTCTTACCTACATGGAGCACTTGATCCAAGAAGGCCTTGCAACTCTTTGACCTAATATTGGGGTAGGTCAACTTGGGCTCAATGACTTGACCCAATAACTTGGTTTCAATAATAAAAGACAGAAAGGACCTAACAGGCCTTCCTTGTCAAATGGAAATGAAATAGCCAAGAACAGAGCCATGGTATCTCAGCTTTATATGAAACAGAGGCAGCCTTCCCTTAGGGGAAAACTTTTTCCTCACTCCAGCACATTTGAAACAGAGCTGCTGACTCAATGGTGTTCTCGATTCACAGAGATCACCCTAAATGTCTAGGGCTGGTTCACTGATAGTTTGGCTAAACTGAATTATGATGTTGTCCACTGGTCTGCTGTGGCTGCCCAACCCAGAACCATCTACAGTAGAACCAAAATAGATTTAGTCATTCTGCTGAATGGGCAGAGCTCGAAGCTCTGGCCAGTACTTTGCTTGATGAATCTTGGTATATTTTTTACAACTCCTGGGTTGTTGCCAATGGGCTAGATATTTGGTCTGCTGCTTGGAAAACTGCAGACTAGCAGATTAAAGACACTGCTCTTTAGAATTGCAAACTATGGAAACCAACCATGGCTTTTGATTAAACTGTCTTGATGACTCATGTATGTGCCTTAGTAAGTGTCAGCTTTTGATGAGACCAACTGGAGTCAAGCAGCTGATATAGCCTGAACCACTCAGATTGCTATGATTGCTGCCTGAACCCCTTATCTTAATGGAAACACATCTACAATTGAAAGCCAAACACAAACTAAAGGACTCTGTGTTGCCTACCACATGCCAGACTTGTGGCTCCTGCCAAAAGTTGACTTCTTTATCTCACAGTCAGAAAGGACACATTGAAAGGGGTATTGCTCCCTCTCACTCCTAGCAGATTAACTACATCAGACTTTTGACCACCTTCTTGGGGCTGTTGGCCATGTCTCACCACTGGAACACAAGTTAGAGGATTGATATACTTGTCATGTCCACTCTGGCTATAACATTATGGTCCTTGACATTTTCTGGCTATAACATTATGGTCCTTGACACAAGTTATTGTCTCATGTATTTGGCTTTTCAAAAAATTTCCATTATGACAATGTTTCAGCTCTTATTGGAAAAGCCACTCCATACTGGACTCCATATAGTCTAGAAATGTGATCGACCTTCCATGCATCCACATGTATCTGATATTATTGAGTATTGGAAATATTTCCTCAAAAATTAAGCCAAAAATATTTCTGACTCTACCTTCCTTACCTCCTCCTGGTCCACAAGGTTAGTAAGGTAGTTAGGTCATTGAAGACAATTATCTCCAAAAAGAGACCTGTTCCTCTCACCTGCTCTATGGGTAATACACAGGTCAAAGAGGTTGGGGAGCTATATAGATTTATTTGGAAAAATTGGCATTTTGCTCTACCCATTCATGAACATGGTGTATCTTTCTTTCCCCTAACTGTTACCTCAGGCAGGACTGGTTTCTATACTCTCTGAACATCAACATAGTTAAAAGGGGGCCTAGGGGACTCAAACTTAATTATGGTCAGCCACCTGGATTCTCTTATTGGATATATGTATATAGTCCTAGATTATGAGAATAATGAATATTTGCATAAGCATACTCTAAGCCAAGTGTACTATGGTAGTCCACCTTGGCAAAAGTGGGCAATGTAATGTGTCTCTATGAGTTTTATAAAAATGCACTGTTGTATAGTATTTAATACTTCCAAATGAAAGATCTGGAATCAAATAGAAGATAACTGAAAAACAAATGTCATAATTGCTACGTAAATGGGAAATGATGATTTTGTGCCAGTAAAGGGAGAGCAACAACCTTAGCACTTGGATGGGGAATGAATAAAAATCTTAGGGGAGCGGTAGGGACATTGAGACATGCTGTTTGTCAGAGCCACTCTGGCGGATCCTCCTAAATGAAAACACTCTGATGCACATCTCCTAAACTATTGCAAGAGCCTTATATTAAACTGACTTTCTGCATTTTTCATTCCTACCAGACTGCTCCTACCATGATTTGAACATTATCCCCTCAAACATAGAGAGAAATTCATCAGAAAGAGTACACAGAGTCCTAGCTTCTGCACCTCACATACAAATCATCTTTCAACACCCCCATTTATCAATTTGCATTTACCATTTGTCACAGCTTAATCATTGCATGGAGCAGACAAATGTCACCAGGCAGATGACAAGACAAACAGAACAAATTAGACTGGCTCCCCCTCCAAACACAAAGACTAGCCTCAACCATTTGAACTAAGTTGGGAAAACTAATACTGACCAGCTGGCCTGGAGGCTCCATCAATCTGTACCCTCCAACTGCTGTAGGTCCCACTTGGGAGGCCCAATAATTGTAAATGGCATTATCTCCACAGCACTGTGACACTTTCAGGAATGCACTTCTTATATAAAAGTCAGTCATGAACTTATTTGCCTCCTGAAAACACAGTGACATATACCTTAGAGGTATTCACAAGAGACCTCCAAGTGTTTAAAGAACTACCACCAGTGGATCAAGAGAACCTCAGATAACTGTAGGAATCTCTTTAAAGCAAGACTACTCAGGGATGCTTCCAGGAGGAATGACTGTTTTACATCCTATGGGCTGTTATCCTTAGATGGAAGTTATCCACATAGAATAGGTAATATAGAACTTGTCCTTGAGTTTAGCTGAAGGGATTAACGACACCACTGGAGTTGACAATGGAGTGTATTCCCCTTGGGAAAAACTTGCCAGATGCCAAGACAGTGTAGAAACAAGGTGTGGATATTAATGGAACACAAATCTTTGTCAGTCCCACAAGCATCTGCTTATTCTGGAAGTAAAGGCACTGGTTGCCTTTGTTCTTTGAATGATGTTTGTTTATCAAAGAGCCTTGGAAGACAGAGATGGTATCTCCCTCCAGGAATAATTATTGTCCAGAAAAATAAACATAATGTCTCCCTTCAGAGCAAAGGCTAGCATGCCTATCATTATAAAATGCTAAGTACCCTAAGCTCAGGGGTTTTCTCGCGCACTGCAACCAAATGCATGTGCTGGTGTCATCTACTATCTTAGATCTAATTGCTAATGCATGCCCTTCTTCCACAGCCTTCCTCCAGTCTTGGTATTTTTATTGTTTTCCATTCACACTGACAGTTGGCTCTGTCTTCATGGCCCTTCACAGCTCTTCACTCATCCTCTTTGAATGTCTCCTTCATGTTGTGCTTCCTTGAGCTGCCCTACTTGGTTAGCTCTAGAACTCCTCTGTCTCATCACACTTTGAGAAAATGCTTCTGAATCTGACTTCTCTCAATAGAACAAAATACAACGTCCAGGATGAAAAAACCAGTAACATCAAGACTGAGAAACTGGAAAGTGTTTTGATCAACATTTCCATTTTAGGACTGTTTTCTATTTGATTAGGAAGTGTTAGAATGGCAACAGTGACAAATCCTGTGGCAAATCTTCATGCAAAGGTAAGTGATGGCTATAAAAAATAAACTTAGTGTTAGGCTACCAATATGGCTCCATAAAGTCCACAGTTTACATTTCAGGTAGGCAGGATCATTGAAAGCAAAGCATTCTTCTATGGAAGCTGTGTCCCTAGTCTCCATGGTTTAAAGAGGTGCAGTCTAGTTGCAATTAAAGTTAGGCTTTGGGTTCGGGCGGGCAAGGGTTCTATTACCAGCTCTGTCATTTACAAGCTGTGTAACCTTGGGCAAATTACTTATTCTCCTTTAACCTCAGTGTTGTAACCTATAAAAAAGAAATTATAAAGATGCCAATGCCAGGGGTCATTAAATAATAAAGTATGTAAACTACAATAGTTGACAATTGTATATGTTTATTAAATGTTAGCAACTCTTGTAAGTCTCATGTATAGGCAGAAAGCAAAGACTGGATTTGAACCCAGACTTTTGATTCAATGTTTATATAAAAATGGTCAATATGAAGTGATCCTAACTAAAAGATGATTTATTTGTATGACTACTGTAAGCTCAGAATGTCATAATAGATGTGAAAGCACATTAAAATTGTTATAAAAATATGACATTATTATTATTAAACACATAAGTAAACAAACAGATGTGGTTATTAATCTCAGACCAAGAGATTCTATTATTCAAAGCACTTTCAGAACACATAGTTATATAATGTAAAAGATGAAATGACTTGGAAAGTGTTTGAGAAATTAGACATCTTTAAAAGCTCTCATTCTAATAGTACTATTTGGATGATAGATCATAAAAAGATTTCATAGCTATTTCTGTGTTAGAAAATGTTCTCATTCACAACGTAATCTTTCACAATATATGTTATTTACCAGATACTTAGATTTTAATCTAATCTAGGAGTATTAATGTTTAAAATGAATATTGCAAAAACCCTAAGAAATAACTCTCAAGCAGATAGAAACAACCAAAGTACCTGTAATAAAAGTCACATAAACTTCTGCAGTATAAATTGGGTTAGTATTTTATATCCTTTATGGGCAGTAAATGCTCTATTTTATCATGTAAATTCATTTCTAGCTACTCCATATAAATCAGAAACCTGATACAACACATCATAACACTCTGCTCCATAAATACTTTTTGAGTCATACTTTGTTGACCTTACCATATGTGTTTATCAAACGCATTCACAAAACCTACTTGTAAAATACATATTTACGGACACTTGTTGTCAAAATTTCACTAGCTGTGTTCTAAGCATTCCAGAGGTGTCAGCATTTCCCCCACGTAATCTATGTCCATATGAAGCCATGAAGTCATCAAATCAAGCCTTTCACAAACGTATTTTCCCCCAGCCTCCTTTACATCTGATTTTTTTTCCCAGAGACTTGAAATCTTTCTCAGTCATTCCATTGTGACCACAACTATAACAGAAAAGAATGTCACAACGTTTAGGTGTTGTACGGACAAAAGAACTATGAAAACAGTGGGATCCTAGAGCAAGGCATGATAAATAGGGTATCCTTTAAAACTGATAGTCTCTAAATATTTCTTTTTCATGCCCTTAGGATAGAGGCTGAGAATTTCATTGTGAAAATGGGAAAGGGGCCACTGCTCTGGATGGTTAGACTAATGCAAAACTCAGTACCTCCTCTTAGTCCAGGTAAATCAGTTTGGGCTTAAAAATCCACACAGTATTCAGCAAAACCAAAGCCCCTCAGAGAACTACATCTACCACCTGAGCAGCCACTGTATTTTATTACACCCTCCAAGCTAAAACAAAATATTTCTTTCTGCTTCATAGAATATTTTTCGTAAGAGAAAATAAAGAAACACCATTTTCACCATCTTGTTATGCTTCCAGAGATATCTGATGCCGCGATAATGTTTTGACATACTTGAAAGACTAGTTCTCTAGCCAACTTCCTGACTGACTCCTTTTTCATTCTGCTCTCGGTGCTAAGAATTCAGTGATGTAAACATGATGTCTCCTAGGCATGGAAACAACATTCTAGTGATTTCTTCATGACAATTAGATTATGTAGAATTTAGCAGCGATTTTTTTTTTTAACTTTTACTCTAGTAGTCTGTTGGACTCTTTTTCCTTATTTCCAATTTTTTGAATTATGAGTTAATTTTTTTCCTTCTAATTCTTATCAGTTTTACTCTCCGTATAATTTGCATTGTATTTCCATTTTAAAAACCAATAAAATAAAAGTTATATAAATAAAAGTTTGAAAAGCATCAAAATTTCTCTCATTCCCAAACTCCCTTTATTTCTTGGTAAAATTGTAGCATACACTAAGAAACGCTGTCCAGCCGAGAAACAGCAGTATTGGAATCCTCAGCCCAATTTTTCATTAGAAAAAGTATAGACCATCTTACCCATGCTCACTGTCATACTCATTTACCAAAACTGACCAAAGGACTTATTTATTGCAGAAAATATGGAAAAATTCAGGGTATTTCCCCCACACACATAAAAGATCTTTTTTGGTGCCTGTAAATCTTAATTTTTTGTGCCTATTATTATGACCAATTTCTTTATAATTAAATAGCTAATCACCATCAGTATACTTGATAATCAGGTAGTGATTTACAGTATGGAAAACACTGCTAGCACTCCAATCAACTACATTGAGTTTGAGTCTTTTTATGTCAGACAAACTTGGTGAAAGGAGTTTGGCTTAAAACAAGGAAGTCCACAATTTAGTGGAAAACTATTATATATATACACACATATATATACACACACACATATATATACACACAGATATATACATATACAACAAACTGGTGTGTGTGTGTTTGTGTGTGTGTGTTTGTGTGTATGTGTATAGAGAGAGGAGTTGATCATATTGTCATCCCATAAAAACAATTTTCACAATTTTCTCTGTTTTCAAATTTCATGATGGCTTCCCTTCATTTTTGCTTTATCATTTCTATTTATTTTCAGGTCTTTGGTGTTTCTCTAATTTCATATATATACCTACTATGTGACAAGCACACTGTGCCAAGTTCCAAATATAAAAGGTGAATAACTCACATGAGTACCTGCCTTCACTGAAATTGTAGTGTCGTATGAAAACAAACATTAAAGAAATTCATGGTTTAATAAATGTGTAATTTCAAATTAATTGCTATATAGGAAAAGAGCAAGCAAATATATGAAAAAAATAACTGAAACAACAGAATGTAAATATTTTTACTGTAAAAAGTTGTCACAGCTTAAATGTTCATCAAAGGATTTTACCTAGAAATAAATAAATAGAATATAATTGATATATGAAGGAAATAAAACAGCTTAATTCACACATTAAAGTGCCGACCTCCAACAACAGGCAACCAGATGTTAAGTAAAACAAAATACCATTTACTGAATGCTTATTATGCTCCACATTTTATGGTAGACACTTCACATATATTAGTTGAGTTTCATAACAACACTATAAGGTAAGCATTATTTTTCCCATTTTATAGATTTGGTATTAACCAATTTCTTTCTTTTTCTGCACATACATGCACACACACACATGAATATAACCAAACAAACAGAGTCAGCATATTTGGCTAAAATGTATTTATTCATTCAGAAAGAAACAATATTTATCAAACATCTACTATGTGCCAGGTGTTGTTCCAAACATTTGGCATACATCAGTGAATAAAACAATCAAAGATCTATGAGTTCATGGAGTTTACATCCTTGTGAACAGAAACATACAATAAGTAAACAAACAAAAGTAATAAAATATAAATTATATAGTACGGTTATGTTATAATAAGAAAACATGTGGCTTTATTATGAGAACAAAAGTGGTTAAGTTAAGGAGAATGGGAGCACAGTGGTGAGAGGTGCTTGCAATTCTAGGTAGAGGGAAGAGTAGGCACACATTTAAGCTGACATTTAATGGAGATAACCTGGACAAGGCGAAGGAGTTGGCAGGAGTCTATCTGGAGTCATAGAGCTCCACGCAGACAGAGCAGCAAGTGCAGATTCCCCAATCTGTGGGCCTGTATGCTGCGTACCAGGAAAGATCAAAGAGGAGAGTGTGGCTAGAACCAAGTAAGCAGGGAAGAAAGAAGAAATAGAATCAGTAGGGAAAAAAATTCTGTATAATTTTTTTCGTTTAAATAATATTTATTATATATATATAATTCCTTTTTGTTTAAATAATATTTAGCTCTCATTTATTACAGGAAATGAAGGTATTCATTGCAGACAACTCTCTAGTTATATATCTTCCATCTTCCATAAATATATATATAAAATATACACATATATTTTATATATTGTATTTTTAATATCTTACACATTTATATATAATATAATAAATAATATATAGTATATAATATATTTATATACATTATATTGTATTACATTATACATATAATATATAGTATATAATATATTTATATACATTATATTGTATTACATTATACATATAATATATAGTATATAATATATTTATATACATTATATATTTTTGTATTCTATAAGTGATCATATTTACATATATATTTATATATACAAATATATATTTGTAAATTTTATATATATATAATATATAATAGAGTATATTTTGGAACCAAATAAAGGAATCACACTCTACCTAGTATTTTATAAACCAACATAATTTTTGTATGCAACCAACCAAATTGTACACATTTATATTATTCCAACTGTTACCCAGGGTCTTAGCCAGCTTAGGCGGCCTTAACGAAATACCATAAACTGGATGGCTTAAATAACATAAACTTATTCCTCGTAGTTCTGGAGGCTGGAAGTTTGGGATCTCAGTGCCTGCATAGTTGGGCTCTGGCAAGGGTTCACTTCCTGGCTTGTGGATAAGTGCTTTCTCCCTCTATCCTCACATGGCGGAGAGAGACACTGTGCGAGCATGTTTCTGGTATCTCTTCTAATAAGAGCACTAACTCCATCATGATGTCCTCACCCTCATGATCTCATCTAAACCTAATTACCTCCCAAGGTCCTCATCCCCAGTACTATCACACTAGGGATTAGAGTTTCAATATATGAATTTTGAGGAGATACAATTCAGTCCATAGCATTCTATTATTTCTGAACATTGAGACTTAATTGATTTTTTTAATGCTATAAATAACCCAGAGAAAACATAAATAGTGGAAAATTAGAAACTAAAAGAAACATTTAAAAAATAAGTCATAAAGGATTACAGAATTGCTATTTATTGGGAAAACAAAATCAAAATCACCAACTTTTGAAAAATCAGATATTATGGATATTAATTTTTATAATAATAATTCGCCTACTAAATCTTAAAGCCAAACAAATTGCTTCAATTATACTTTTCTTGAACGTACTGCTTTTTACAAAATTATTTTCAATTGAACCACTTTTTTTTTTTTGTTAATATGACCTATGTCAATTGATGCCAAGTGAAATGGGAAATTGAGATGTATTTCCATGAAATTGCAGCTTTGATGACCTAAATTATTTCTCTGGCTCAAATTAGGTAAATAAAGCCTATTATCACTTAAAATTCAGAAGGGACTCCACTGGGCCCATAATATATACTTAATAAACACTTGTTGATTGATTGGTTAGCATAGACAAGAAGACATGGAATTTAATGGAAATGACACTGTTTTCAGTCATTGATGAAAGCCTTGCTATACCTTGCAAGAAATATTGGCACTATATTCAGTGAAAGACAGCATGCAAGAGCCCCAAACACACAAAATAAGTCAACAAATTCAAGAAGTTCTAGGTATTCTCATTCTGGTCAGACTTATCAATAGGAAACTGACAATAACATTACTGCTATTTACATATTGGTGCCACACTGGCATGGATTTGCATAATGTATTGAGGCTCTATGCTCTAGAGAGTTGCATTGTAACATATTGGTGCTTAATGAACTCTGAAAAAATTGATTTTCCACAGAGTAAATTAAGGAATGCATTATAGCTGTTAAAGCAATCTTAAGGGAAATCCGAAGCTTCCACTGCAGCACCATGCTTAGTAAGTAATAAATTACATGTTATAGTTATTTGCCTTAATTCATGCTAATTTTGTCCAATTAATGTATCACAGTAATTCAGAAGCCTGTCACAGGAGAGCTAATTATTTATTGGATTTTTGTGTTCAGCTCCCTAGGAGTCTACTAGCAAACAAACTTGCGACTGTCTTTCTCTCAAGTCCACAGTGACATTCTTATGTCTCACTGTAGGGAAGTAAAATTTTTGCTTCTGTTTCCAGTTTTAAAAATGAATTTTGGGGTATCTAAGGCCTGTTCTTGGTTTTTTGATTGATGAAATAGTTTGACAGCCTGCTGCTCTGTTAGGACAAGACCCACTTTCTTCCCTATCAAACTCTTTCATCTTATGAGTCTGTATATTTTGGAACTCTCACTAAGGAAAAAGACCGTTTTTAAAAAACTATGCACCCAAGGTGAATCGAAAAAGTGCAGCAATTATCTGGATAATTCACACCAGAATTCCCCACTTATATTTATTTATTATTTTCAGAGCACTTCAACAGATTGTGTAGATACTTGTATTCACCTCATCTGCACAGTCTCGGTTCTAAACCTGAAAAAAGGCCACTTGCAGTATGCTAAAATGTTGTTTGAAAAAAGATTGAATCTAACTCACAATGACAATTGATATCAGCTTTGTAAAAGTAGATTTTCATTTTACTGTGGTGCACTGTTAATTCATAGGCCCCCAAATGAATTATTTATGAGATTAATTTGTTCAATTCATACCTATAAATAATGTCGCAGTTGCTAAATAATTTGCACACTTTGATAAGATGCAGAGATCAGAGTCAAAGAGGCAGCACTTCGCCAGCTGAAAAATGTTCACTATCTTCTGGAATCCTGACAGACCCAGGCATTTGCAGACAGTTATTTGTAGAGAGTAGGAAGCATTTGATCTCCTGTTTTGCTCCCTCCTATGAGTATCAGGAGATACTTGTCTGCTGATTATCATCTTCCAGCCAAATGAAAAAGATGATATCTCTTTAAATCCATGATGCAATGATGTTTACCAGCAAGTCCTATCACAGTGATCCAAGCTTCGGTAGGTAAAGCACACCACTGTTTGTGCCACACACAGAAAAACTTTACAACTCTCTTTAATTTGATGGGAGGAGGAAATGATATCTTTGTACCCACCCACTTTATACTAGCTTGTTTGCCTTTAACCAATTGAGTATCTGAGAAGCAGCACACTTCTCCAAGCTATGTACAACTTTATACTTTAATGCATGATTACTTCAAAGGAAACTGCCACCACATACTGTATAATGTTATTTTTCCTTCCTCTCAGTTGTTTTTATTACCCATTCAAAACTGGAAGTAAAAATTATTTTCTTACCAATTAGCTGTCTTCTCCATATGGCACTGAGGTTTCAACCTTCCTTCCTTCCTTCCTTCCTTCCTTCCTTCCTTCCTTCCTTCCTTCCTTCCTTCCTTCCTTTTTTTCTTTTTTTTTTTTTTTTTTTTTTTAGAGACAAGGTCTCCTTCTGCCACCCAGGCTGGAGTGCAGTGGCAAGTCACGGGCAAGATCATTATATACTATGGCCCTGAACTCCTGGGTTCAAACGACCCTCCTGACTTAACATCCTCAGTAACTGGGGCTACAGGTGTGTGCCACTGCACCTAGCTTCTTCTTTTTTTTAATAGTATGGCTCACACTCCACAAAGTAAAACCAATTATTGAATGTTCCCAACACAAAGAAAGATAAATGTTTGAGATGATGGATACACTAATTACTCTGATCTGATCACTATACATTATCTGTATCACATCATCACTGTGTACCCCATATGTACAATGATTATGTCGATAAACAAGTTTAAAAAATTTCAAAAAGGAACACCAATTAGGAGACACAGAAAAACCTAATTTAACTAACTTTATTTTTCAGTGAAACAGAAAGAACGTACCATTGAAACTTTAAAAATAATACATCTATTTTAAGCAGGACCATTTGCTTTCTGTTCTTTGATGCAAACCTAAGCTTTTCATGCTATAATATGTTGTCAATATTTTCCCATCTTATTACATCTGCTGTGACAACAACAGTTTAAGGATATTTAAATCATTTTCAAACTTTCTCCATTATAAACAATACTCTAATTACCATTCCTAAAATGTATCTGTGTTAGGAACTTAATGCTCTCTATAAAGGTCCTGGTCCCACACAGACTAGTGGAATCACAATCCTTGAGTATGGAACCCAGTACCTGTATTATTTAAGAGTGCCCCCCGTTGATTCTAATGAAAAACAGGTAAAGCACAGGCTGTGAAAGACATTAATAATTTTTGACCTTAGGTTTTGACTCTTTAAATGCTCAGGGACACATAATACTTCTATTTAGCGTTTTTATTATTTTTACTTAGAAACAAAATTAATATTTTATGCATGAGATTCCTAACTAACCTTTCTTTCTTCAGCAATCCTCCTATCAACCACTTAAATATAAGATCATAATGATGGAGGTGCTTTTATGATACTATTTGTTGCCCACTTTCCCTTTTCTGGGAAATATCTTAGAAGCATGTAATGCTGGTGGTTTAGAAGTGTGGTCCTCAACCTTTTTGGCACCAGGGACCTGTTCTGTGGAAGACAATTTTTCCACAGCGGAGGTGAAGCTCGGGCGGTAATGCTCGCTTGTCCACCGTTCACCTCCTACTGTGCAGCTCGGTCCCTAAGAGGCCACAGACTGGTATTGGTAGACAGCCAGGGGTTTTGGGGCCTCTGGTTTAGAATAAACAGGAAGAATTACAAGTGGTTTTTATGCAGTCTTCTACTACAAAGAAATGAATGACTAATACATCCTATTTCCTGTGCCATAAAATATAGAAACCTTTAAGTGGTGCTGGATGGTTAGTGGTCAGGATATCAATGTTGTCCCCTTGCTCCTTCTGGGATAGGACAACAGGATTCTTCAATGACTCCTCTTTAATATAGTGGAGGAAAAAACGTTAAAAGCTTGGCAATAAAACAAGCACATTTAAGAAATAATTGTTAATGCAGCAAATATACATCTATTTATAATTTAATTAAAATATTTATTGAGAAATATTAAGAGTCACTCACTCTCCTCTGTGCTGAAGCTACCATAGAAAATGGGACAGTCAAGGTTCTTACTCTCACGGAACTTGAAATCTAGTAGGAAAGGTGGGCAGAAAGGAGGAAGTGAAGAAAGAATGGAAAGAAGGAAGAAATGTCAGCTGGATCCTACGTTGAAAATTAGAGATGTTATGGAGGAAGTCCTAAACAGATTCTTTAGATTGTGTTGTCAGGAAAGCTTCTTGGTAGAAGTAACATTTAAGGTAAGATCTGAATGGCAGGAAAGAACACCAATCAATCATGGGACAATCAGAGACTAAGAATGTTTCTGGATAAGAAAAGAGTTAGAGCAAAGAAAATTCTAAGATGAAAACAAACAAACAAACAAAAACCTGAAAGAAGAACTAGCACATAGTCTACACAAAAGATCATAATTATCTCAATGTCTTTTAGAAATTAATAGGTCACATTTACTAACAAATCCTTCATGGCTAGTATAAGCATTACGCTCCCTCGTAACAAACCACAAGTGACAGCTGACATCTACATCATTGTTGGGGTTCAATTCCTACAACTCTTCATTGGTCCTAATCTGCTGATGTTCAGACTCCCCTCCTAATATCCACATTCCTGGCTCTGTGCTTCAGTTTTGCACTCTCCTTGCCCTACCAGTAGGCTTTTTGCTTTCCCTCTAGGCAGCTCTAGTCTCAATTTCCCTGCTTAAATTTTGGCTTTGTCCATTAACCAAGGCAGGTTCAACAAGTGCTTTGCATTAGCCCCAGCCCTGATTATATTTTTTCCACCCTTTTAACTGACCTTCCAAAGCAGTGTATCCGCTCTTCCACCCCATTCCTGTGTTCCACCTGCAGCAAAGAGAGGCAAATTTTATAT
Organism: Colobus angolensis palliatus; assembly: GCF_000951035.1. Lineage (NCBI taxonomy): Eukaryota > Metazoa > Chordata > Mammalia > Primates > Cercopithecidae > Colobus > Colobus angolensis. The sequence continues at coordinate 441,689 of NW_012114744.1, read as the reverse complement.
TAAAATATAAGGAAATTCTGTAATCAGGACTGGACTGCTATAAACACAATTCTTCTTGAAACATGCACATGTACAGAACCCAGCAAGAATTTCTTTGTAGCAATGGTTCCGTTCAACAAATGGCAGAAAAGAAGCATAAGACTACATAAACACCATGATCTGTTATGAGTCACTTGGTTTATGAGGTAGAGTCTGATAATTATAACTATCAAGAATGAGCTTAGTAAACTGAGAAGGCTTGTCTTGTTTCTGCATTTAAGAAGTTTTGATTTTATTAGATGTCAAAATGGTAGAGAAAAAAAATATCTTCCACTTCCAGTTACAGAGAGGGTATTAGGCTGCACAGATCCAATTGTCCACCTTCTGTAGTGACACTGAACTGCTTAACCAGATGTCCAGCATTAGGCCTGCTTACTCTACCATACGTGAAGTTAAAGTGCCATGCTCACATCAACTGCATTGTAAAGACAAAAGATAAATGCCATTTTGATAATGAGCATAACCCACTTGAGTTCATGATTTTAGCATATTAAGGGTCAGACCTATGTAAATTTATTTCATATTTCTATGAGCATGTATTTTCATTTTTTGAAGTTTATTGAGTGTGACAATAGCAAGACCAACTCTAAAAGTCATTTTTTTAAAAAATGCAATTGTCAACATGGTACAATTTGGCACTTCCTGCACAGAAGTGCTGTTTATTTAAATTACTTCCTCCCGGTATGGGGTAATGAGCACTGGATTTGGAGTACTGTATTTGATAATGACTTCCAAGTTTTGTTCTCCTGCATAGATCTTGCTGCCGATCTAGAGGTATATATGTTACTCTACTCACGTCTGAGTATTGCTTTAGATATTTCATACCCCACTTGTCTAAAAGGGAAGTCAGTATTTCTCACTACTGTATACACACACACACATAGTCACACAGACATATGTTACTTTTCCTTATTGTAGTTACTGAACATGCCTCAAGGGGTTTACACCTGCTGTTCTTTCTGCCTGGAATGCCCTTCTCCCAGATTTCTACATGGCTCACTTTCTCCTCTCCTTCTATCTAAGATGCCTTCTAAGTGAAACCTTCCCTGGCCACCTATTTAAAAATGTAATTCATTCACAGTATTCTCTATCCCCCCCTTTTCCTTTGTTTCTTGATAACCCTTAAAACTATCTGATACACTATATATTTCATGTATTTATTTTTGTCTAGCAATCTGCCTTCAAAAAGGGAGTACATTTTTGTCTGGGTGATATTAAGTAAATTACATTCAAGAAGCCCAGATTCCTTATTTGTAAAATGCCAATAATAATAATTATATCTAACTCATAGGATGTTGTGAACAGTAAATAGGTAGTCCAGTGTATGTAAAACACTTCTACAATGTTCATACCTTACATGTAGTCCAGTAAAGATTAGCTAATTCTCTTTATTTTCTTCATCTGTAAAGTGAAGACAGTGCTGCAGTGGGTTGAATGACCCCTAAAAGATATGTCCACATCCTAATCCTGGGAACCAGTGAATGTTACCTTAATTGAGAACAGGGTCTTCACAGACGTAATTAAGCTACAGGTCTTGAGATGAAGAGATCATCCTCAAATATGTGTGTGGGCCCCAAATTCAATGGCAAGTGTCCTTATAAAAGATACACAGAGGAGACACAGACAAGAGGGGAGGTGGCAATGTGACCATGCAGACAGAGATTAGAGTGATGCAGCCACAAGTCAAGGAATGCAACAGCCACCAGAAGACGGAATGGATTTTCCCTAAGAGACCCCAGGGGTAGTACACCTTTGCTAGATTTTGGAATTCAAGTCTCCAGAATTGGGGGGGAATACATTTCTGTTGTTTTAAGCCTCTGAATGTGTGGTGGTTATTACAGCTTCCCTAGGAAACTAATACACCATCTCATAAAATCCTTGTGAGATTAAAGAAGTTAATGTGTGATGAGTCCTTAGTGCCTGTAAATACCACATTAAATGGACATCAGTTGTTTTTAGTTACCAGCCAAATTGTAACTCAGTTATATACTGGGAGTTCTCTGACTTTGAATGTATTGTGAAGTGAAATAAAGAAAGCCCCTGTGGTTGATTTCTTCAATCTAAACTTTAAGCTGATTTGTTTCGTTTCCATCAGTCTACAATAATTCCTTTAGGAAATCTGTTGCTCTGTTGTTAATTTTAACTGTATTTGCTGTTAAGTTCCCTAGGATTGCAGAACAAAAGGCACTGTGGCAATGTGAGGACGTATTGTTCTCTGTTATATTCTAAAGGGATGTATTAATGATGGAGTTGTAAGCTAAACTTACAATTTCTAGGGTTTTATTGTGTTCAATCTCCAATGTATCTGCCCTTTTAAAAGAATTGTCTTTTTCCCCAAAAAAATTGAATCCAGTTAAACACTAATATTTTGGAAGTATTCCATTTAAACTTTCACTCATACATTATATCTGGGTAATAAAATAAAAGCAGGAATGCCATCATTTAACACTTTATCTCTGAAGTGGCAAAGTCAGATGACATTAGGTTTTTGTATTTTCCAGGATGTATACTGAGCATGACACTGCTCTGCATTTCTCTTCAAATAATTTACGTTATCCTTATACAAATCACCATTTCACCCTTTTAATTCAGGACTGTGATTTGCCATTTCAGTTAAACGCCCAATTAATTCATTAAAAAGAACAAATTGTTTGACTGGCTGATCCAACAATCCAGCCACAGTGAAATGCAGGTGTATGCACCTGGAGAAATGTGCTAGGTCAAGCACTGCCCGGTCCCCCAGTCCCAAAGCACTACTGTTCTCTCCTCATCCAATAAGCTGCTCTCCTCATCCAATAAGCTCCTCATCTGGGAGCCGGGCGCAGTGTTTCACCCATGTAATCCCAGCACTTTGGGAGGCCGAGGGGGGCGGATCCCGAGGTCAGGAGATCGAGACCATCCTGGTTAACACGGTGAAACCCCGTTTCTACTAAAAATACAAAAAATAAGCCGGGCGAGGTGGCGGGGGCCTGTAGTCCCAGCTACTCAGAGGCTGAGGCAGGAGAATGGCGTAAACCCGGGAGGCGGAGCTTGCAGTGAACCGAGATCCCGCCACTGCACTCCAGCCTGGGCGACAGAATGGAAGGAGTGGGCGACAGAGAGCACATCACTGACCTCCAAATTCCCAAGAGGCCAGGATTACAGTAAAGGAGAAAATAAATCGGTGTGTTTTTCTATTTCGATTTCCTTGTTAGAAAGGGACCACACAGAGTGAGCATCAGTAACAAAATAAAACTGTAAAAACAAGATTTTGGCAGGAAAGAGAGGTGTAAGGAGGAAGGTGAGAAGGGCATATTTGGAAGTATTCCACCTCATTTTCCCTCGGAATAGTCAGTGAGTCAATTACATAAATCAAGAAAACACTTTAAAACATAAATTGTCTTTGAAGATCATTTATTGTATTTGTACAAGGTCAGCTTGGCAATCTATGGAAGCACAAGCAAACGTGTAATAAGTGTACTTGAATTGTTAAGAAATGAACTAACATGTTTAAAAATTCATTTGAATACATGAAATCCCAGAAGGCTTCTGTGCTTCCTTGAGTACTTTAAAACTAAGATTAGGAGAATATTGTTTCTGGATACACCATTAAACTTTATTTAGAAAACAAAACTCGTTTTCTATTTAAACTATGGTAGCATTCCCCCAACAGTATAGAATTATCCACATAGCTACACAAATGCAGAGTACTCTAGGTGTATGATAAAATGGTTTGAAAATAATTTATCTCTTATCAGTATGTTCTAATGATTTGTTTCATAATCATATTTGATACAGAATTCAGTGAAAGTAATGGAGGCGAATACTTATGTAACATGGACAAAATATTGCTTCTAAAGTGGTAAATGAAAACTTGTAAAATATCAGATTTTAGATGAAAGTCGTATCTGTGGGGAAAGGTAAACATTAGCTTTGGAAAAACAAATGAAATGTTTCTTAACAGGGTTGGCAAGATGCGTGGAAAGTATTCCTCATGCACATTTTTTCCCCTGAACAAGGGATAGTTTGTGAAGAGAGAAATTACAGTAGGCAAAACAAGTTGGGATAGATTGTAAGCAACAGTTTAATGAGTAAACCATTCGCAAATTTCCAGAAACTATTAGGCATTGAGAAGAATCGTCACTAAATATATGGTAGTGATTACCTTTAAAACCTCATTCAACTCAGAAGTATGTATTTCATTATTCCTGTTATTTTTCTGAGTATTTTTGTATGTGTACAAAATTTGCCCAGAGCCTGGAGACTGTATTTTTTTCTCCATAAAATACATGGATTATCGGTGTGTTTGACTTTTGTAAACGTGATTAGCATCCATAATTCAGGCAGACACATGTTTAAAATGGCAGAAAATTCCAATTATTCAGCAGAAAGAATTGATAACAGGAACTTAAGCATTTATCACATGTCTGACATTAGACTAGATGGAAATATTGAGAAATATGGCATGGCTACTGTTCTCAAGAACTTCACCCATTTCACTGAAGAATAAAAAATAACACACAAGAACTTTACCCATTTCACTGAAGAATAAAAAATAACTCACAAGAACTAAGTAATTAAATGGGTACATGTCACATATAAGCGTCATAGGAGTTCAAAGAAGAGAGAATAAAGATGACATCAGGGAGAGCTAAGATTATGCTGACTGCAGAGAATGCATGAATTAACTATGTCCATCATTGTGAAGCGAGGAAGAATATCCACTAAGTGAAAAGAAAGGGTATTACTTGGAAAGAAATGCATATTCAGTATTACAACAATTATATATATATATAACAATTATATATATATTTAAAATATATATAGTGGAGACAGGGTTTCACCATGTGTGACTGAAAATCCTGACTTCAGGTGATCCACCCGCCTTGGCCTCCCAACATAAAACAGATTTGTTATAACCATGACCACTCTCCCAACCTTCCTTCCCCGGTATATGCAGGCAGGCATGCTCTTCTCATGCTGTTACAGGTAGTTAGTTGGAAAACACACCGTCAGTAGGTGTAGGACCCAGTATTAAGGGTTCAACATATCCCATGACTTGGTGTAACTTCTTCTGCGCTGGTAGTCTAATTATAAAAACAAGACTTAATTCCTTCTTCCAGTTATGTACGCAACAATCAGGTAAACTCAATAATAGTTAAATTAAGTGTTTTTTCCACAAGTATAAAGAATACAGTTAAATGTGTGTTTTTTGTTTTTTGATTTTCACTTGTGTGCCTCTTCCAGCATATGTCCTAACTTGGTTATTAGCGAAGTGGGAATTAGACTTCAAAATCTCAAGTCAAGTGGTACTGAATGATTCCTTCCCAATTGTGGGTCCCCATTTTTCTTTTGTGGCTCTGAAAGTCATGCAAAAGTCTGTGTTGCCTGGCCTCTGGAGATGTTAGCAACTGCAGATCCAAAATTGTCTATTTGCAGAGGACATAAAGTGAAGTGAGAATTTTTATATCTGACCAGCTCATAGATCAAGTGGCTGCATCCTGATGTGTTGGAATGAGAGAACTAGGTAGAAGAACTTAAAAATGTGTGGCTTCCACCTCACTCTGTTTTCCACAGTACTCTTAATTAAACTCAGATCTGTTGTCCCAAGTTATTTTTTACCTTGACATAGTGAGGTATGATTTTAAGTGCCAGTAATATGATTGTTTCCACAATACTGTGACATTTGCTTTCTTAAAAATGATACATGTGGGCCACCCCAAGGTCTCTACTGTCAGTGTCATTTTTAGTGATGTCGAAAAAGCCACTGCCAGATTTGACAAAGAAGACAAGTCTACAAATATAATCACCACTGCTGCCCAAGTCACTGGAGAATATGGTAGTGTTTGGAAGAGCTAGAAGTAAATTATTTAGTGCTTATTGTGCCTTTGTGTTCAACATGCCACTACCAGGATAATGTGGTTTAACGCTATAGAAAGCAGCAAGACAATTAATGAGGAAATGCACACATAGTTTCTAGCTATTAATGATTTTGCTGAATTTGAATAGAGTTTCAACTGAATCTGATATTTTGATGGAAGCAATGATGAATAGGAGAAAATAGCAAATAAACAACAACAAAAAAAAGAGCAAAGAAGAGGGTGGAAGATGTGGTGACAATATCTGATGATGTCTTTAACAATTTAGTTTCCATACCCTTCAAATCAAGACAGTATCAGAAAAAGGAAAAAGTCAACCCCATATGTACAGTACTTTGATGTAATAACCTCTTCAGTAAGTTGCTAGAACTAATAATTTGTAACAAGAAATAGCTCATATGTAACCCATAAGATGGACAGCAAAGTGGAAATTGCTTACATTGAACATTCTTTCCAAGTGAGTAAAATAGCATAAGGAATAATGATCAAGGCTAAATAGCAGCAGGAGAGGGAAACTGACCTTTTAAAAAAAGAAGCCAATACCAGTATTTAGAAAACTACCAGAGAAAGGGTAAATAAAGGCCAGTTCACATGGGAAGGGAATGGCCAAAACCTTTCACAAGGTCAAGTCCTCAACAGAGCCCTAAGGGAAACATGCAGGTCTCTGTGTGTGTTCACCTGGAATCTGCTCTGAAGCATGAGAACACTATTCCTTCTCTATTTTCTTCATCACTGCCCCCAGAGACAGTACCACTTAAAGGTGGTGGAAAGAGACAGGAGAGAAGTGAGAAGGGCTGAAAAATGCCTGAGAGGCAGACAACATTCCCTCCTGCACAGCTTTTGCCTCTTCTAGGAAGAAGAGAGGAGAATCACTTTGCATTGGATATAAAAGTTAAATTTTAAATAAAAAGGGCAAATTCTTGAACTCAAGAATTAGCCTTTTCTAATTGCCAAAAATAGCAGAAAAGTTAGGAAATATGGCCAAAATCCTGTTAAGGGAAGAAAAGACAGAGGGGGCTCAATATAGAACAGTCACAATTTATTTAAAAAATAAAGTCTTTTCATATTTACCAATATTTCCCACTAAAGCAGTTATATCTCCTTGTGAAGAAGTGAGAGGCATTTTCTTACATCTTTCTTATCAATTAGCAGCATGACACTCTGTTTTTGTTGTCTATTTGATCCTGATATTTCACACACATAAAACTGGACTAATTGCTAAAACTTACTCTCCATGTCTACACTCACCACACCTCCATTTTTGACTTGATTTTCAAAACAGCTTTATTGAGATAGAATTCACATACTATGCAATTCATCCATTGAAAATATATAAGGTGTAATATAGGTTCTTAGTATAATACAGAGTTGTGCAACTATTACCACAGTTTTATAAAATTTTTATCATACATAAACTCCACAGTCTTTAATTATAATTTCCCCTGCCAGCCCTAAGCAACTACTAATTGACTTTCTGTCTATTTAGATTTCCCTATTCTGAATATTTTATACATACTCACATACTGCTTAACAGTTTCAGTGAACAACAGACCATATATACAACAGTGGTCCAATAGGATTATAATGGAGCTGGAAAATCATTACTCCCTAGGGACATCATAGCATTTTTAATGTCATAGTGCAACACACTATCCACATGTTTGTGGGGATGCTGCTGTAAACAAACCTACTGCACTGATAGTCATATAAAAGTACAGCACATACAATTATGTATGGTACATAACACTTGATCATAAATGACTAGATTATACATTATTGCCTTATGTGTTTACTATACGATAGCTTTTTATTTTAGAGTATATTTTCTCTCTCCCTGTCTCTCTCTCTCTCTATATATATATATATACATATATATATATATTTTTTTTTTTAAGTCCACTGTAAAACAGCCACAGGCAGGTCCTTCAGGAGGTATTTCAGAAGAAGGCATTGTTAGCATAGAAGATGACAGCTCTGTGCATGTTATCACCCCTGAAAATCTTTCAGTGGAACAAGAAGTGTAGGTGGGAGACAGAGATATTGATGATCCTGACCCCGTGTAGGCCTAGGCTAATGTGCGTGTTTGTGCCTTTTTTTTTTAAACAAAAAAGTTTAAAAGTCAAAAATAAAGAATAAAAAATTTTAAAGACTAAAAGACATATAGAATAGGGATATTAAAAAGAAAATATTTTTGTATAGCTGTACAATGTATTTGCATTTTAACCTAAGTATTATTACAAAATAGTCAAAGTGTTAAAAAAAATCAAGAGGTTATTAAATAAAAAAATTGTAGTAAGCTAAAGTTGTTATTACAGAAAGAAATGTTTTAAATAAATTTAGTGTGGCCTAAGTGTACAGTGTTTATGAAGCCTACGGAATGTACAGTAATGTCCTAGGCCTTCATGTTCATTCACCACTCACTGCCTCACCCAAAGAAACTTCCAGTACTGAAAACCCTATTGAAAATAAGTGCTCTATACAGATGTACTCTTTTTAAACCTTTTATTCCAAATTTTTACTGTACCTTTTCTATGTTTAGATATATTTGGACATACAAATACCATTGTGTTACCATTGCCCACAGTATTCAGTACAGTAACACGCTATACAGGTTTGTAACCTAGGAGTCATAGGCCGTATTATACTGTAATAGGCTATATACCATCTAGGTTTGTGAAGTACAATCTATAATGTTTGCACAAGGAGAAAATGGCTCAATGATGCACTTCTCAGAACAAATCTCTGTTGTTAAGCAATGCATAACTGTATACGGAATCATACAATATGTGGTTTTTGTGACTGATTTTTAGTGTAATGTTTGAAGGTTCATTCATGTTGTAGAGTAAATCAGAACTTCATTCCTTTTTGTAGTCCAATAATATTGTATTACAAAGATATACCAAAGTTTGTTCATCCATTCTTTAGTTGATAAACACTTGAATTGTTTCCACCTTTTGGCTGTTATGCATGATACTGCTATGAATTCTGGTGTACAAAGTTTATGTGGACTTATGTTTTGTTTCTCACAGGTATATATCTAGAGGTGAAACTACTGGGTTGTGAGGAAGCTCTGTTTAACCTTTTTTAAAAATGCCAGACTGTTTCCAGAGCAACTGTACCTTCTACAATTTCCTTACATTCTCACCAACACTTACTATTATCTTTCTTTTTATCGTAGTCATTCCAGTTCATATCAGTGGTATCTAATCGTGGTTTTGATTTGCATTTCTGTGATGGTTAATTATAGGGCCATCTTTTCATCTGTCTAATGCCATTTGTATCTCTTCTTTGGAGAAATGTCTAGTTTAATCCTTTGCCTCTATTTTAATTCTATGAAATTTTTTATCCACTTTTTTGATGGTGTCCTTCAAACTACAAAACATTTTTAATTTTTGTCTCATTTATCTGTCTGACTGTTGTCATTGTTTGTACTTTTACTGTCGTATCTAGGAGATTATTACCTAATGAAGATTTATGAGATTCTGGTTATGTTTTCTTCTAAGAGTTTAATAAGTCAGCTGTTATATTTAGGTCTTTGATCCATTTTGAATTAATTTTTATATATGGTGTGATATAAGAGACTAACTTTATTTTTTTCAAACACAGATATGCAGTTGTCCCAGTACCATTTGATGACAAGACTCTTCTTTTCTCCAGTAAATTAATGTATTGACAGCGACTAGATTTTAATGTGACTTCTTAGCTGAATTTTTCTCTCCATAATATGCTTTTGACCTTGGCTCCAAGTTCTTGAGCCCACATTTTTTCTTACAACAAAATTTGGCACCCTAACTTTTTTGAGTAAATTTCCCTCTTCTCTCGCTGACCTGAAAAGTTAAGCTACTAACCAGCAATAGCTGGTTATTTTTCCCTCCATTCCTACAGCACTACCCACAGAAACCATCATAGCTTTGCTATGGTGCAACCTTTAAAGTACAGTTGAGCTCACGCCTGGTCCAGCCTATAGCCAATGATTAACGATCCAATTTCTTCATAAGTTACTTCTGTAACATCACTCATACATACAGTTGATTCGAGCAACACACGTTTGAACTACATGGATACACTTATATGTGGATTTTTTAAAATAAATATATTAGAAAATTGGAAATCTGTGACAATTTGAAAAAAACTTGCAGATGAACCATGTAACTTAAAATATTTTTTAAAAATAAAAAGAAGTTTAGGTGTGCTATGAATACATAAAATATATTAGATATGAGTCTATTTTATCATATATCTCCATAAAATACATACAAATCTATCGTAAAATGTTAAAATTTATCAAAGCTTACTATTGGGGGATCTGGCCCGCAGTCTGCAATGCAACGGGGTTCTCTCTTTGTTCCCAGGTGGATCGGCAGGTAGAGAAATAATAGACACACACAAGATAGTGAAAGCTGTGTCCCGGGGAGTCACCACCTTCTGGTC
>NW_012114744.1:386156-431311 GCF_000951035.1 Colobus angolensis palliatus | reverse complement strand
TAGACACACACAAGACAGTGAAAGCTGTGTCCCGGGGAGTCACCACCTTCTGGTCCCACGGTGCCAACAATGCACTGGATGTGCCAGCATTTATTATTAAGTTTAGTGAGGGCAGGGTTAGGTTAGTGAGGGATTTAGGGTCATTTGATTGTGAGGTGAGATAGTCACATGGGGATGAAGTAATTCTTTAACATAACATCTGTATGCAGAAGTGCAGTATACAGAGATAAGAATTTACAATATAATGTATGTATCAGTAATTTCTAACAGAGCCTTAAAACAGGAACAGCAGTAACAGTTGCAGCAACTGCTGGTTACAAACAATTCATAGAAACAGGACGTGAAGTTTAATTTCTAACAGAGCCTTGAAACAGGAACACAGTCTTTCCATAACTTATGATTAGCAAGATATTAATCAGTAGTAACAGTTGCAGCAAAAGCTGGTTACAAACAATTCATAGAAACATGAGCAAAGTAAGACAACTGGTTAGACCAGAAATTCTCAGAAGGGAGTATGTCTTAACCCTAAAGAGGCCTAGAAGAGCTGTGACAAGATGAGAGCTTTCATAGCCCTATCTTATCCATATGGACAGGCGCCCCCCCATGTGTCCATTTATAGGCTCCCCATGAGGGTCGCATTCCATTCCCAGAGCTATGAACATCTGCTTTTCTGGGATAGGAATCCTGGTGATGTGAAACCTCCCTGACTGCACGTTCCATTCATAGGCTCTCTGCAGGGGGAAGTACATCATGCACTGTTGGCTCATTCTGGCAGTCCAACGTGGCATTGTCTTTACACAATCCTGCATGCAATTTTGTATTTACAATAATCAGGAGCACTTCATCTTTTATTCCATAGCAGTAGTTTCAGGGGGTCTCCCTACAGCTTACACCCACAAACAGACCATACATGGCACCATTCACAGTCAGATAAATGTAAACAGAAATAAAGATGCAGCATTAAATCATAATTGCATAAAATTCACTTTAGTACATACTGCACTACTGTAACAATATCGTAGCTACTTCCTGTTGCTATTGCAGTGAGCTCAAATATTGCAACTATCCACTTAAATGCCTGTGATGCTAATGATCTCCATGTAAGTGGGTGTATCCAGTAAATTTTGTATTGCATTAAAAAGTGATTTCAAAGTTCTAGAGTATTTTTCATCTGTTTAATGCAATGTGATAAATCTTGAGTAACACCACGAGGCCCATACAAGGGGCCACCAGTGATGCTGGGAAGTGCTCCCAAATAGCAAAGTCATGACATTACAAGAAAATGTTAAATTGCTTGATATGTATCATAGATTGAGTTCTGCCACTGTGGGCACCTGCCATTTCAGGGAATTCATCTTTTAAACAGGTGATGTAAACTTACAGTATTGATAAATACAGTACAGTACTATAAATGTATTTTCTCTTTCTGATTATCTTCTTCACAACATTTTCTTTTCTCTCAATTGGTGTATTATGAAAATACAGTATATAATATATATAACATGAAAAATATGTGTTAATCAACTGTTTATGTTATTGTTGAGGTTTCTGGTCAAGAGTTTTTGAGGAGTCAAAAGTTATACTGAGATTTTTGACTGCACAAGGAGTCAGTTCCCCCACAGCCCCTCTGTTGTTTAAGGGTCAACTATAAGTCTTTAATCTCAGCCCCTCTCTCAGGCTCGAACCTGAAATTTGTAATCTCCTGCTGGTATCTCCACAGAGATGTACCATTACCACCACAAAGTCAAATAAATAAAATAATGTGTTACCCATAAAACTTGTTTCTACTCCAACATTCTGTTTTCCAGTAAGGAGAATTACCATTTTTCTAATCAATAGGCCTGAAACTTCAAATTGATTTCTGATAGTCTTCGCTACCTTGTCTCAGTGTAGCCATTTTGTTTGTTTGTTTGATCAGTGGACAAATCAGAATTACCTTCCAGGGAATTTGGATCTTAAGCAAAGACTGTATAATTTTGCTAAGACTACAATAACAAACCACTACAAAGTGGGTCGCTTAAACAGCAGAACTCATTGTCTTACCATGCTGAAGGCTACAATCAAGGTGATGGTAGAGTGAGTCTAACCTTCTGAGTGTTCTGAGGGAGAAATCTGATCCACCCATGTCTCCTAGCTTCTGGTGGTTTGCTGTCAGTCCTGGGTGTTTCTTCACTTCTGCTCCAATGCCCTTATCTCTACTTTCATTTTCACATGGTAGTATGTGTGTATGTGTGTATGTGTATTCACATTTTCTCTCTATGTAAGAACACTGGTCATACTGGATTAGGGGCCCACCCTACTCCAGGATAACTTCATCTTAACCAATTATGCCTGCAATGGCCCTATTTCCAAATAAAGTCACATTCTGAAGGTCTAGGGGTTGAAACTTCAACGTACAAATTTTGGAGGATACAATTCAAACAATAGCAAAGACACAGAAGACAAAAGGAGTTTAGGAAACCCTAGCAGACAATTTCTACTTTCCTGCTGTTGAAAACAGCAGAGCTTATTTGATTGCCACACTTTTTCTAAAAGTGCATTGTTTTCACAGGTCAGAATTATCCAGGAAACAGGCTCTGAGAGTGAGATCTGAATGTGGGAAGCTTATTGAGGGATTGAAAAGATTTCCCATATATAGAGATTTAAAAGACTCTTAGACCTGATAGAGCATACTTATGTAACATTTTCATTTAAAGACAAAAGATAAAGTGCTATTAAAAAAAAAAAAAGGCAAGTACAGGCGAACATTATGGTCAGAAAGATATCCATACGCTAGCTCCCATGGGCCTCATATGTGCAAGGATTGTACTTCATAACTGGATTCAACCAAGAACTATGTGAGAAAGCTTGGTGTTGGGAGAGCTCAAAGCAGAAGCTCCAATAAAATTTTTATGCCTCTCTAGTCATGCTGTCAAACCAGTCTGTTTAACCAGTTAAAACATTTGGAAACCATCAGTGAAAACATAAAATAAAATTGGGGCTTGGCAAGGAAGTTTCAGACTTTTAACAGAATGTGATAAATCCTACTACCCTAGTCTTGCCCATGAGTCAAAGTCATACTTTCAAGTATCGCTAGAGCTAATGGTAGCTATCCCATTAAAGCAATAAATCAGCTCCATCCTCTATAAGATTGATCTAGGGATCAAAACCTGCCTCTAAGGAAGTGAAATGAAACATATTGGGAAGTAGGAGAGTGTGGGATGTGGTTCAGTTGCAACAGATTCTTCAGCCAATCCTATGGAGAACTCTGGAGCTAGGATGGCTCTTCAGAGGTGTCCCAAATTGAGGCAAGGAGTCAAAGAGAAAAAGGTATATTCCCCCATCAAACTGTCATGGGATGGAAATTGAATAAGGCTAAACAGAGTGGCTTTAATCAACGTAACACCCCTGGGAAGTCAGCTCCCTTTAGCCAAGTTAAACTCCCAGAGAGGGAGTGGGTTGGCAGGGGTGAGCTGCCAACACATTCTGAAGCTGGGGAATGAGGACCTCAGTGCTCAAAGGTCAAGGGACAAAATATTACAGTTCTTTTTTTCATTCTATATATGGCTTCAACATTCCTCCAACAAGTTCCTTTTTCACTTAAATTTTTGAAGTTGATTTATGTTGCTTACCATCAGTGAAATTTAACTGATACGGCACCAATATAAACTTAGTTCCCAACTTTTTCTAGTTTCTTCATTTTGGTTCTCTTTAATGACATAATTGGCATGAATCCTGCTTACAATCTCTTGTAAACTACCCTTCCACAAGCAAGTCTATATTTAAATTTATACTCCAAATTAAGTCTGCCACATTGTTGTTGAACATAGGAAGGTCCTTAGTAAAATTTGGCCCTCTGGTGAGCAGAATGATGGTCCTTCCAAGGCTACTTAGGTCATGAGTAGAGCATGGGAGCAATAGTAGATATATACTGACCTGAAATGGAAGGGAAAGAATTAACAAAATAACTACCCGAGAGTCTTTCTCCAGAAATATAGGTAGTTATAAAAGTTGCAAAGATCTGGAGGCACAGAAGCACGTGCCAACATTAAGAAAGCAGCCGGTATCATAGGTCTCTGATGAGACAGCAGATTGCCATCCAGTTTATAGATATCGACAGCAAAGGAAACCAGGATACATAGTGCTTCAAGCCTCACACAGGCTTGAAGTAGGGGCCCACCCTACTTCAAGACTGCAATAACCAGTCAGGCAGCAAGCAATATTTATATTCAGTGGGGACAGGTCTCAGCTTCTGTGTTACTCTTTAAATATATAACTTTAGTGTAAGAGCAGAAGACTACTGAGTTTATGGAAGAATGTCAAGCTCTTAGTCTGGGTTATAGGGAAGAATTCTAGCACTGAACATAAAAGGTAATTGGACAAAATTTGGGAGTAAAGTCAAAACAAAACCTCAGTATTAATGGATTAACCCAGCATGGTAGAGGAGGAAACAACTATGGCTTTGAAACAACATGAGTATCTACTCCCTGAGATTGAAGGAGCTGAGTCCTGGATATTGGCAGTGAGGGAGATGCAGGAGCAATCAATACTATAGGTAAAACTCTATGGTTTACCCAGGACAGTCCTGGTTTTGCCCCTTATACTAGAACCCTTCTTCATTTAGCATTTGCACTAGAGAAAATGCCCAAGTTTAGATGACATATATGTGGTCACTCTACTAGCCACATGACCAGGAGAAGGGGAAGGCCAAATGAAAAGGAGGCCTAATTTTTACCCTCTCTACCAGATAAGCTTAAATGCTACAGTTGAGACAATGAGAGCAGAGGGTAGACAGAACCAGCAGAGTTACATAGACTGGCAGAATGAGACAACAAAGGAAAAAGTGATCAAAGACCACCTACCTAGGCAGAGAAGCAAATGCACTCTGATATCCAAATATAGCTTTCTTTTGGTATGTGAGTTAAAAAAAATTAATGCCTTAGTTAATTATATAATGCTTTCCCCACAGAGCTACAATTTCTTTCTACACTTTAACTTTTTTTTTTCTCATTGTCAAGTGACCCTGTTGTTTCCCAAATGAATCAGTTGGATTTGGCTTGGAATAATTTAATTGAAACAACTGCTATCATGATGCAAAAAAAAAAAAAAAGTGTATCCAGCTAATATAATAGAACTGATTACATGACTGTGGTCCAAAAAAGAAAAAAAAAAAAACGTACAATCACATATATCTAAATCTCTACCAAAGAAAACTCCAAAATCCAGTAAAATTACGCATTTTACTAATTTGCTTTAATTCAAGTCAATTCTATAGCTTAAATTTAACATTCCCACTCCTGGGAAGCCAAATTCTTTAGAGACTGAATATCTTAAATCCTTAGGCCAAGATAGAGCCTTTAATTGAAAAATAATCTTATTCTTTCTTTCTGTGTTAAGGGGTAAAAAATTAAAATCACTGTATTTTTTTCCCCTTCTGGTCCTAAGAGAGGTTTCCCCATTCATGACATAATTGAAAGTTTTCAAACCTAAAACACTTTTACAGCAGGAACAAATCATGCTAAATAGAATCCCTCTCTCAGCTTTTTGGAGAACAGGCTCCATGAAGCTCTCAGAGGGCTCAAAGTAGGACAGTGTAGTAAGAAATGAGGCTAGAAATAAGGGCAGGCTACCAATGGGGAAAAGGGGCTTGGCAAATAATTGCCTAAGAAAACATTCCCCCAAAGTTGGAAATCTTATAACCAGGGTGGCCAACATTAAGTAAGAATTTATTTCTACTGATCTATAAACAAATGACTAAGAAGACATAAATTCCCTAAAGTACTGTTTCCTGTGTTTAATTAGTTTCAAAGCAGTGCAGTGTAGTGGTCAAGAGTATAAGCTCGAATATCAGTCTACCTGGTCCCTGCTCTTAGCTCAATCTCCTATAATGTAGGAGATGTAATTAACCCCAGACATGTTATATAACCATTAATGCTCAGTTTGATCATCAGTAAAATGGGGTTGGTCATAGTAGTATGTCACAGAGTTATGAGAATGTATCCAGTTAATATACACTCTAAAATGCTTAAAATCATCTTTTCTAATCATTTTTTCATTCTGCCAGTGAAAGTCAGCAGAAATTTTAATGACTTCTCATCTGGGAATTGGATGGTTTCCACTGACTGCTGGTTTTGTTCATTCAGGTTTCTCTTTATAATCATCTCTGAAGCTCCCTTTCAACTCTCCCTGGATCAAACAATTGTTGGCATTTGCACATATGGGGGTATTTATCCACATAGTTTGGACGACAAATTTGCTTTCGAAGACTAGACTTTCTGTTTCTAGTGTGGTTTAGAATCCAAAACATGTTCTTCATCCTGAGATATACTCATACATAGCTTTAGTACATAGCTTGTACTAAAGAAAATAATCGAAGCCACTTGCAAACTACACTGAGGATAAAGAGATAAAATGATGACTGTCATTACTGCTTTAAAACCTAAGTTTTAGAATAGCCCCTCAAACAATTTTAGCCCATATGTCGTTTTGATAAGTATAAACATAATGAAACATTCATAAGTATTATTAAGTAATATTTGGAATGCATAGGTATTATTAATATTTGGAATATGCAGATAAACAGTGCATACTAGGACTACATGAAGAGCACATTGAAGGTCTTATTGTACAGGTGCACACAGAGATCCTAATTCTCATATTGGCCCAGAAGGGCACAATTACTTTACCAAAGGAAAGAACTTTTATTAGCTTCCTTCACTAGGGTTGTTTCCTTGTGACAATAAAATAGGTATAAATTTGCCTATATTTGGCAGTTGTAAAGATGATTAAATAAAACCATGCATATATAGTATATATAGCACACGGCCTGATATAGGGCAAGTACTCAATACATGATATATATATCATCTTAGAAATTATTAGCCCTATTAATGTTAGAGTATATTTTTATACTATGTACAAGATTCTTAAAATTTATAATGTAGAAGTCAGGGAATTAGAAAAATAAATTGAATATAAAAGTTACTGATTATCAGTGTATTTTTTTCCAGGATTTATATTCCTTGTGCATTTCCAATTTTTTTTTCTTTTTAATCATCTTTCAAGTTCTTTTCTCATTTTGAAAAATTCAAAGATAAATAATAAAAACACATCCTAAGAAGGCTATGATATTAGAAAGAAAGCTTATAGCCAGGTGTATTCTTTAATCTCTGTGAAACTTAATAGGAATTCTATTTTCTTCTTCTGACTTGAATAACATTTTCTTCTGAAGTAATTTAAAACATATAGCTATCAATATTAGATATATTCAATAAGAAAATTCCAATAAGCAAGGAAAAGAAAATACAAATTACTTTTCGTAATTATCTGTTTCAGCCAGAACAGAGGAACTGGTGCTAAATAAATTCTGCCACCAAAAACAATTATAAAACTGGAAAAATATGTAATGCAACCTTTTAAGCATTGGGCAGTAGGCAGCACAACAGCACAATCTTTGAAAGAAGGGAAACTCACAATGTGAATCACATGTTTGTTCTAGCTCTCTGCCTAGAGATAATTTCCCAGTTCCCAGCCTAAGGAGCTTGAGTTCAAATGGAGCATGGTGGTCCTTCTCAGATGTGAGGGCAGAGGTACACGTTAGAGGTGACCAAAGTGACTGGAATCTGTGGGGCAGGAAACTGAAACGATGGGAGCTACACAGGGATTGGGAGTGGGAAAGGCAGAAGCTCATTTAGGGATTCTCTATGAATCTTTGGCTGAGGACTGGTTTGCACATGCATGGAACCAGACTATACAAGACTTAACAATGAGTAGCGACTATAGGTCTGAGAGAGAAACAGAAATACTAGAGATCAAACAGTGCTAGGAAGTAGAGTTTCAGCCCAATTCCAACACAGACATGTAGTTGAAACTCAGAAACTCCACAACCTGAGGACTAAAGATCACATCCTAGAGTAGACCTGTTCTAGACATGCTCTAACAAAGTCTGAATCACAAAAGTCAAGAATTCTTTAAAGAAATTCAGGGGATGTAGTACTTGGGAGTTCAGATTCTTCCAGTTTAGAGGGACTTAAGAAGCAAGTTGGGCTTTTCACAGAACTACCATCAAAAAACATAAAAACAGACACATGTTCACTGCGATCAGTCAGTTATTGGCCTACCTGCAAGAACAAAAACCAATATTCTTTAGAGGTGCACAGCAGAATCTAGAATCACCACAATGTATTACCCTAACATCCAGTATATAATAAATATCGGTGTATATGCAAAGAGGAAAATGTGGCCCATATTCAAGAAACAAAAGCAGCCAATAACTGACTCTGAAAAGGTTCAGATGTTGGATTTAGCAAGAAATAATTTAAAGAAGTTGTTATAAGTGCTTTTAAATATATAGAGGAAAATATGCTCATTTTGAGTGAACAGATTGGGAATCTCAGCAGATAAATGGAAAATAAAGAACCAAATGAAAGTGGAAACAATAAATGAAATTTTTAAAAATTCCGACAGGCTTAACAACAGATTAGAGATGACAGAAGGCAGAATCAGTAAACTTGAAGCTAGAGCAAAATAAATTATACAATCTGAAAACCAGGCGAAAGTATTACATTCAAAACCTGGAAGATACAGTGAAAGATATACATAGAGAGAAACAATGGCATTAAATGTATATCTAAAACCACAAATACACACTAAAAATGAGTAAGAAGCCACCTGATGACCCACATACATAAGGTCAAACTAAACTTAAATGAAAGAGATAATATATATATAAGAAAAGAAATTTTTAAACAATAGAAAATAAATGCCTCAAAGGGGATCAACAAAGACAAAGTCTGGTTCTTTGAAAAAATTGGAAGAAGTATTACTTCCAGTACTTAATTTTCACATGTCTAAATGTTTTATATATGAATATAGGTAGCTATTTGTGTAATGAATGTCATATATAATATCTAAAATAATACAGATATATCAATATTAAATACCATTATTTTCTTGAGATTTATGATTAATGATAGTCATATCTTAATTTTGAATTACATTATTCAAAAGATAAAGTGACTCTTCTTGTTCCATTCAACATATTGTACTTTGAACATAATATCAATACATGTTCTGTTGTCGATTATGCTTGCCTTGTTGATTTTGGGTATTATGTTGCTTTGAATTTGTGTGTAGGTTTTAACATGTGTCAAGAACAACATGTAATTGAATTGAATTTTTAAAATTTCATCTTATAATCTCTTTGGTAATCAAGTCCAATTTCTTTTATAATTTAAGAGACTATACCATTACTTATGTCAATCATTTATATTCTCAATTTTAAAGTTATTTGTTGCCCATAATTTCTCTTGTTTTATATGAGGCTTGTATTCTCTTTGATTTTTCTAAATTTTCTTCAGTCTTTAGAGAATGCATCCTAATTTTAATCATTCGAAAAGATATAAGAATTCTCAAAAGTGTCTTAAAATATATTTATTTGATTGTCATCATCAAAAATATGTTTGGGTCTTTCTTCTTTTATTAGGAAAATTTTACTCTCTTCCCAATAACTCCCCACATAAACACATTACTCAATCTTTGATGATATTACTAATATTGCTGGTACTGATTATAGGTATTACATATTTTCAAGTAACATGAATTTTCATTAAAGAGTAATTACTGTATTACATTTAGCTTTAAACCCAGATTTATAATATAATCATTTTGATCTTCAATTGCTTCTAGTGCTTATTACTAATTTCAACTTCTAGTCAGCGCCTTTGCCATGTCCCTTCCTAGATAGTGTTTTGCCATTTGAAGTTAATATCTCTAAATTAGCAGAGCTCAAAACTGGAAAACAAGAAGCAAAAACTCCACAAGTGTGTTTTAAGGTTTAATAAGGGGAAGCTCCACTTCTGTGTTCACTTTCCTCGGTTCCTGGATCCTCATGTTACTCCTTGAGAACAGCAGCCCAAATGGTGTTTGTTTCTAAGTATATACTGTATCCTGTAAGATCAATCTCTCACAATGTTAGGTTGCTACCATCCCATTTGTGCCATAATTTAATCTTTGGGAGACCATTTTGTTAAACTAGTCAGTTGCTTTTAAGTGAAGAAGCTAATGGTAATTACTGGTGAATTCCATATACATGAGTCATTGCCACATGTATTTTGCTATGAAATGAGTTCCCTGGCCAGGATCAATGTTGCTTGTATCATGGTAAATAATAAGGCATTCATAAGTCTGTGGATAATAGTGTTTGTAGAAACTTTGTGGTCAAGAAAAAAGTGCATATCCAAAATAAGTGTGTATTCTAATGAGGAACAAATCTCTGCCTCAGCCAAGATAGAAGGAGGACAATGTAAGCAACCTAAGACCAAATGGCCCCCTCATCTCTCTCCGGAGAATCAGGATGACTCTCTCAGAAGTCAGGCTCTAAACCAAAATCTATGTGTGTGCATTTTCAGGCCCAACCATTGATATTTACAAAGGTTCTGTACTACAGAGCTTTTTGGGGATACTGCCCCTCACACACTGGGCTCGGTAGACAGTCAGCGCATTAATTTTTTGGAGGAAGTTTTAGTCAAGGCATCTGGCTCCCTATGCTCATGTGTATGTCTGCATTCCTCTTCCAGGGACCAGCACTCAGAGGCCTCCTCATTGGTGAGGTGGGGTGAGGTTTGATGGTCTTGACTGAGGCACTTTCAGCACCAAATTAAAGATTAAAGATACAATAAACTAATCGCATTCTAACATGATCCCATGTATTATATTAGTCAGAGTTCAATCAGAAACTTGGAAACCATACTGGTTATTTTAACTAAGAGAATTTAACATAGGAAAAGCAGTTAGACACTGGAGGACTAAATAAGCAAAGGAAAACACTGAGCCAACATGTGTTAGTAACTGCAGGAAACAGCAACCAACCCTAAGCCAGGAAAACAAAAGATGCATGTTGCTAATATCTGCACCTGCAGAGCTCTGAGGAGATGGCATCTCTGACTGCTGCTAATGCTCCGTTTGCTCAGGGGAGGAATGCCCCCCAAGGGTTGGATTCAGACATTTAAGGAGGACTTTCTAGGTAGCACAATGAGACAGATCTGAGAATCTGGAAAGAAGCTGGGAACTGGAACCAACTCTGCTTTCTGAGGTGAAGAAATGTTTCCTAGAGGTGCTGACAGGAACAATATGGAAACAGAAAGAAGCAAGTTATTTCTCTGTGTTCTGCCTTCCAGTCTCCTCTGGCACCTCCTATTGGTATTCTTGGCCAGGGAGAGCCGCTTGGCAAAGAAGACATGTAATTTGCATTGTACCAGCCCCAGAAACACAAAGCAGGTTACACAAAGTTGGGTTTAGGGATGAGAAATAAGCTTAACAATTGATACACCATGTCTTCATTATTTTTAAGCTTTTAATTTTTATTCATCTCTTGGTCAACTGCAGTGAATTGACATAATTTCAGTGCCATGTTTTTTACTTTTTTGTGCATTTGGAATCTGAGAATATTATTCCCTTGCCTTTGTTAATAAATGACAATTTATTTTTTATTTTACAAAAGCCCTGTGCTATAATTGTTTTTATGCTCAAAATTTCTTAGATATTACTTCATAATACTCAGGAATTTAATGTTGTAGAGGAGAGTGGATGCTATATTGTTTTGTTATGTTGCAGGTAATCTGTTCTCCTCTTGAGTTATAATTGAATTATTTTTATTCTTAATACACAGAACATTAAGCCCATTCTAGGTATATCTTCATTTGCTTGATTTGGAATACAGTGACCCTGTTTCGATTTATATCATGGTCTGCCTTTGGCTGGGGGATTTGCTCTCATTTTTTATGGCTGAATAGTGCATCTTTTTCATTTGTTCTAATTTCTTCTTTAGATATAGAATTATCAATATGTTGCCTTTCCAGTTTTGTTCTCAGATATATATTATTTCTTATTATCATATATATTTTTCCTTTCCTTTGATGACTAGGAGAACTATTCAAATATATTCTTTACATCATGGATTTAATTTTCTGCAATATCACTTCTGTTCAGAACTGCTATTACATTTTAATTTCTTGCAATTCTTCCTTATCACATCTTATCCTTCCCTCTCATCCTGTTGCCTTTTAATATTATTCAGGTTTTTCTTTATGAATCCTGTAACTGCTGTTCATAAATGCCATGGCTCCTTGTAATCTATTGCAGATGTGGAATTTTTTTTTTTTTTGAAATTCTCTTCTCAATCATTTATTAGATAATTTTTAGAGGTATTTTCTGCATGTAAGTCTTCAAATGCCATTCTCATTATCTCTTTCTTCAGTTCACATTACTGGGATTTCTTTCTTTTAAGATATATCCTAAAATGGTGTGCTATATTCAAATTCAATGTCTCCTATCAGATATAGTGTGAATTATTTTATGTCTTATTTTCTTCTTCTGTGGCAAATATCCTTCTTCAAGCTACACCTCAGGAACAAATTTGTGTGCTCAGTTCCCAATCTAACGTTCTTTCCAAGAACTTTCAAATAAATTGTCTTGTGAGATGAAATCTTTTAGTATTCATACTCTCCAGTTTCTGTCATTCTGAAAATAAGGTATACATGAAAACTCAGAATTTCCAACATGCTCTTCTTTCAGAGTTATTCATGTTTTCTTTTACATCTTTACAGGTTTATTTATGTTAATTATTCATCTTCAATATCATGTGCTGCTGACAGCACTTCTCTCTCTCTTACCCACTGCCACTTCTGCCCAGGCATCTTCATGGCTTTGCTATCTCTCTTCCTCTCTCTCTCAGAAAGATGCATAGTCAAAGTGGATACTAATTCTGTTTACTTGCCATGTAAGCAGAACATTTGCCTATTTATCCAGTGAATACATTTTCTGAAAATTTGAATATGGATGTAGGTATACCTTTTTTTTTTTTTTTTTTAATGCTTTATTACATGAAGACAGGAGTATCTAATTAGGAGTGAATGATTGTGTTTTTCTCAATCCAGATTCATGTGTGTTTGATACCAGATTCCTGAAAAATTAGAGTTTGAGACAAGGACTATTTAGACTATATCGACCCAGGACAGCTAGAGTGAGGTATAAAAAAGTTAGGTGAAGAAGAATACAAAACTGCAAAGTGATGCATTGCAGCATCAGCTACTGCTTCACACTGGAGTCCCTCCACAGGTCCCTCCGCAGGTATCTCTGCCAGACATTTTGAAAGTATCAGGAGGACTGTATGAGGAAACAGTCTTGGAGCAGTGCATGTGATAGAGGAAGAAGGTGGAATTTATTTGCATGCCTTTTCTTGTCTCTTGCTTCCCAGGGGACACAGTTTACTCATGAGTGAGTTACCCCTATCACACCTCCAGGTTGCATCATCTGAATCCTTTGATAGCTGTTCAGGATGCCAAATCCTATGTCATAAAGTATGTATTTTATTTGGGTCCAGGAGTGGCAGGGAGACCAAAAGTCTAGGTATGTAAGACTGTTCAGCCTGGTTGCAAGGAAGTGGCCTAGAGAGAGGGCCTGCCACTCTCAAGACCAGTGACTTGTTGGCTGCTTCAGGTGGAGTCAAAATGGTAGGGAAAAGGGAACATCAAGGCAATCTGGAGTGATTAATACAATTTGCATGATACAGTGTGCCTTATCATTATGAATTTCTGTGGATTATTGCATAAGAGCACCAATCAAATGTTATTGCAAATGTTTTTGTCACTTTTTGGCAACTGAGCTCGTGTTTTTATAGTGGGAGTTTTTTAGTGGTAGTCTAGTGGGAAGTTGACATTAAGTGCTGATGGCCAGATGTGAGAGCAACTTTTGAGATTTGCATGAATGCTTTAGAGATAGTAAGTTTTATCTCTCTACCTGCGTTAACATATAACTTATAATTATCAGTATGCAATTTGTCAAATTATTCTAGCTGATTTATTTTTAATGAAAGGTGAACTCTAATTTATTAGTTGACATTGTTTAATTCCTTGTTCAAATTAAAAAGGATTCATTCTCTGCTGGAATGTCTAATACTTGACACGTCACATTTTCTGTTTATATTTTATTTTGAAGGAGTTGGCCGATTTTGATGAAATAAAGACAGCTAATAAGAGGTATCAAGAGACAAACTATAAAATTATTTTGTGGTCCTAGCTGCTTTCTTGAAAAAACGAATCAAAAATTCGCATTAACATACCACCTGTGATTATATAAGTCATGCTTTAGAATTCAAGGAACTACATAAACTACAATATGTGCTCTATTAAAATGTTTGAATATATAACAGTAATAAGTTTCTACCATTTGGAGAAATATAAGTCAAAAAATTACGTAATTTTTTCTCTTTACTGATTGTATGTCATCTTGCACAAAAATGGCAGTGGAACTAATCTATTAAGAATGGGAAAACTGTTCTGAGTTAGTTTTCTAGTGGCTAGAAAGTGAATTTTATAAATTAAGTTTTATACCATCACACGTGTAATCATTTGAAGCAGGTACTTATGATCTAAAGAAATTGAGAAATTGTAAGTTCTTTTTTTCAATATTCCAACGGAGCAAAACAAACCTATATATGTGGACTTCATCCTCAAACATAAATGGATCAGTTCTTCTCTAGATTTAAGACAGTGACCGGGCGCGGTGACTCACGCCTGTAATCCAAACACTTTGGAAGTCCAAGGCAGGCGGATCACGAGGTCAGGAGATTGAGACCGTCCTGGCTAACATGATGAAACTCCGTCTGTACTAAAAATACAAAAAATTAGCCGAATGTAGTGGCACGTGCCTGTAGTCCCAGCTAATCTGGAGGCTGAGGCAGGATAATCGCTTGAATCCGGGAGGCAGAGGATGCGGTGAGCCAAGATCATGCCACTGCACTCTAGCCTGGAAAACAGAGCCAGACACTGTCTCAAAAAAAAAAAAAAAAAAAAAAAAAGACAGTAAAGATAATTTATTACTTAGAAAGTATGTCTCTTACAGAAAAATATGAAGTAGAAATCTAGTTCTTCCTAGCCAGTTTTAACTTTGTCTTTATTTAGATAGTTGGAGGGGGAAAGAATGTAAAGGATGGAAGAAAAGTAGAGAGAAAACATGGCCAAGGGGAAGAGGAAAATGAATAGTGAATGGAGAGATAATTGAGAAAGGTACATTAAATTTATCTGTCAGGTGTTGGAAATCAGTATTAAAAATTTAAAACACCCAAACCAGACCGTCATTACCAACTTCAAACAAAGAGAATGACTTCAAGGTTTTTAAGGTTTTTTTTTTTTGATCAAGATATTCAAAATTCATTTTTTTCAAATAGTCAGTTATTCATGTTTTAATGATCATCAAATTAAGTAACATGCCTTAAGTTCCTGGACAACACCATTTTTTGCTAAAAACAAAAACAATTTTTATCAAAGATGTTTATACCTAAGCAATATAAAATCTAGCTAGCAAAGTTCTATTGTGTGAACCTGAGAATGTATGAAGTTACTCTGTGCATTTCCTCTCAGAATTTGACTGTACAATGTGACCTTTAGTGAAAGCTGGCATTATATACAGATATTTTGATGTCTCAGTTGCATGAAAACATTTCTTAACAAATTGAAATCAGTGACCTGTCCCTACTTATATATATATATAAAAATATAAAATGTATGTGTTTATATATATGTGTGTGTGTGTGTGTGTATGCGTGTGTGTGTGTGTGTATGTATACACATTGAACCCGGGAGGCAGAGTTCTTATATATGTGTGTGTGTATATATGTATATATGTGTGTATATGTGTGTGTGTATACATATATATGTATATATACACACGTACATATGTATACACACACACACATATATGCTCTGGTCTAATATTTATACTTATGTATATACACACATATATCTGTAAAACACAAAGTAGAATGTTTTGAACTAAGGGGGGAACGTGGAGTAGGGGTTACCAAATAATGTTAGAATAGCTTCATTGAAAAGCAGTGTAAACCACTTCATTGAAAAGTAATGCTAGAGGGAAGCAATAAACCCTCTCATTCTGTAATTAAGAATTTTAATAGATAAGATAAAAACAATAACTTCATTTCTCAGATAAGATAAAAACAATAACTTCATTTCTCAAATTTGAATTTTTCTTTAAAAAGTGCTTTAGTTGCACTTCATTTCACATACCATATTTGCCTCCCAGCATCAGCTTTTAGGAAATCTACCAGGACAACTGACATGAAAAATGTATATTCCTACAAAGAAACTTAAAAAAAAAATGACTTGCTTCAGTTTTATTTAAAAAAAAGCTAACAGGCTTTTCCAATTTTTTTAATATTTCTGCTAGTAGAAAAAGGTTTTCAGTTACTCGACAGATACACCTTATCTCACACTGCAATTCTCTCAGGCAATGCGTACACATTTTGTGTCCTTTCACAGTGCAGTTCACTTGGAGACAAAAGCAAGAAGAATTTGTTTCACTTGAACTATTCCCTTTTAACATATGCTTTCCAGCTGACTAACGTTATCTTTAAAATTGTAACAGTCAAAAGGGCATCAGCCATAACCATCAAAATTGTTATAGGTTTTTTTAGCATGATAATGCTCAATGAAGGGACAAGAAATTTGTTATAATTTGTTCATTAATGTTCTAGCATTCATAGTATGTCATATATATAGATAGCCCTATAATTATCTACAAATTAGCTATATTAAAAGATACCTCAATTTAAAATATCATGTTCAAAAACTACCTCCTATGAAATATTACCACTGGAGAAAAAATTCTTATGTTATCATTCTAAATAAGAATATCTCATTGGCCTTGCTGTTAAAAGAACAATAGAAGACTAATTAGCTCAACTATGTATTAGTCCCAGCGAGGGAACCCCAAAGCCCACAGTAATTTTGACATAGATGTATGCCACATGATACCTTTATTATATGCTAATGATATTTGACCAGGAAACATAATAACACTTTTTTAAAAATTCAGTTAGAGGCCGGATGCAGTGGCTCACACCTGTAATCCCAGCATTTTGGGAGGCTGAGGCGGGTGGATCATGAGGTCAGGAGTTTGAGACCAGCCTGGCCAACATGATGAAACCCTGTTTATACTGAAAAAAAAAACAAAAAATTAGCTGGGTGTGGTGGCGGGCACTTGTAATCCCAGCTACTTGGGAGGCTGAGGCAGGCGAATTGCTTGAACCCAGGAGGTGGAGGTTGCAGTGAGCCGAGATAGCAACACCTCACTCCAGCCTGGATGACAGGGCTAGAATCTGTCTCAAAAAAAAAAAAAAGAAGAATTTTATTATAATTCTAAAAAAAAAATACCTTTGTGTTTAGTGTAAGTTCTTTAAACATATTTGCCAATTCAGTAATGTTCTGTACTTGTCTGTTTATAATCAATCTAGTATAGTTTTTAGCTGAAATAACTATTTTATCATCTCTAAATATCCACTGATAATATGTTGAAGGATATAGAATTGTATACAGTCAGCTAACAAAGGATTTGGGGTTTCATTCATTTTTTGTCTATGATTGTTGCTGTTTTGAATATGGTACATCATACCTTACCTTCTTTTCTGAAGAATTTCATCAGGAGATACGAATGTATTTAATGTATTACACAGAAGGAGATTTTTTGGTTGTTGGTGATGGGTGGTTTTAAGCAATATCAGGAATAAAGCTTGGAAATTTTAAAATTTGCATCTTGGATCACAGCTGTTGAAAATTAGCTGATGACAGCCTGTTTTTTGCTATTCTGCTACACTGAAATTCTGCGTGATCAGAGTTATTTCTAGTTTGTTTACTTCTGTATCTTTAGCATTCTGCACAGCATCTAGTCTTGGATCAATATTTACCGAATATGTTTATTATTGAATAAAGGAAGAAGCGAATGCTAAAATTCTAGATTGCAAGGAGTGACAAAGCAGATATTCATTTTAAGAAATTTTCCTGGTGTGTCATCTACCTTCCAAAATTAAACATCAAATAAAATTATGTGTTGCTGATGATGGAAAATGATTATGATTGTGTAAAGCGTTTCACTCAGCCTTGGCTTTATTTGGGAATCACCTGGGGAGTTTTAAAAAATACTGTTGTCTGAGTCCCATCCCCAGTGATTTCCTTATAATGGGTGTGGGGTGTGGCCTGGGATTGGGACTTTTCCACTAGAATCTCTCTAATAGTTTCTAGTTTGCAACTAAGATTGAGAACCACTGTTATATATGATGACATAAAGACAACTATGAAGAAGGGACATTTCAGAACAACTAGCTTACAATCTTAATTTATGAAAATACAAAGGAGTCTTATTTTTAAAGCCAATTTTAGATAACACAATAAATTGATTCCATTTCTGGGTGACATACCAGCACACACATACAGAAATAAATCTTCAAACACCTTATTTTGTTCTTTTCCTTTTTTGTAGTTCAAAGAGAAACAAGGTATAAAAACACTAATCAAAAGAGCTAAATTTGGCCTATTCCTTGAATAATAACAACATATTTATGTATAAAAGTGAAAAGCTTGGGAAGGGGAGAAATGAGTGGAGAGGGGATACTGTTCCTAAACCTACAGTTGTAAATGACCTATTTCCCACAGTATCAAAGAATCAGAAGATGCATACACACTCATGGGCTTTTCTGCTCAGCTATCTGCTTGCTGGCCTGACTCTTCTAACTCTTGGCTTTGATTACTTAACTCCTCTTACCTGTTCATCCAACAACTCCGGAACCAATCTCGTCACAAACCTAGAAGAATTTAAGAAGCCTAATCCTATAACTCAGAAGCTCAACCCTTTGCTATTCCAGTCTGATTTGGGGCTTTGGTTCCTGTAAGTGGATTCCTATCTTGCATCCACATGTGTAAGTCCCTGCTGTCAATGACTTTTACCTGATTATGCACCAGTCCTTTCAGCAGGGTTCTTTTCTTTCTTGTTTTCTCCCACTTCTGGGGAACCGGAACCAGGATACTGCTCTTTGTACTCTCCAGAAGGTCGGAGTTTTTTGTTTTGTTTTTTGTTTTTTGTTTTAGAAACAGTATAACTTTGGGGCCAAGATTACCAAGCAGAAGAATTGATAGCCACTTACACAGTGTAACATACAGAACTACAAATAGCTCCCACAAAACATACCCCAAAATATCTGCTGAAGTACCTCTGCTAAAAATGGATGTACTTCTGTCCAAATCAACAAATTCATTGAGTATGCTAGGGCTACTATTATGGAAGCTATGTTTTCCAAATGGAAAACTGGGATGCATCTTGAGAGTAACTAGTACTAGGAGAGGGTATCTGATGCCAACCTCAGTAAATCTAGAGGTAACTAACTATTTTTCCTAAAGTATTCTTTCTGGTCATTCATATACTAGTCCTTGAGGTTTTTTCGTGCTCCAAATCCTGGAAGTCTTACTGCATTTTAGTACAGGGAAGAGTGATCTAAGTCCTGATGCCAGAAATGTTTAGAGGAAAAAATAGCTATGGAAAGTGTTCAGGCAAAGGGTAGTAATTCAAACACAGTATTTAATCTTTTAATCTGTAATCTTTCCATTTGTTGGCTGTATGAGAAGGAGGAGATTTTTTTTTTTCCACAGAATTATTGTATCATCTGTAAATAATAATTCCTATTTGACAGAGTTGCTATGAGAATCAAATTAGATAATGCACCCAAGACAGTGCCCAGAGAATTAGGTACTAAAATGCAATTCCTATAATAATAATTAATACTGTTGCTAAGAGTAGAAATTATCTTCCATGCTTCTTCAAAAGTGCATAAAAGTTTGTTTCATCATTTCACAAAGACTCTTAATTTGTGAAGTCTAAAATTCTCTACCAATAGTTAAATAATGGTGGAAATGTAGATTACCACTTTTGCAGCTAACCCCCTCCCAAGATGATGCCTTGGCTAAAAACGTAACAGATCATATTAATTTCTGAAAGAGAAAGGAGAGCTAACAAGATGATATTTCCAACTATTTAAAGCTTTTTTTTTGAATATTTATATTCCACAGCAGGATTGCTTCATTTCCAACAGCTCTTCATATGCAGCTACCAGGCAGGTTAAGAGTTTAGTGCATTGTTACTATGACATGGTTTTTTAACAAGAGCAATCAGCTATTGTTGGTAAGTGAAAGTTGAAAAGATTGAATTGGTCAAATAAAAGCACTTTCTGCTGGGAATGCAATTGAGAAAGGCAACAGTCAAAACACTGCCAAGGTGATTCACGATCTTGGAATGTTATCTGGATTGGGTCAGAGGAAATGTTCCAATGGTGTCATGGTTTACAGCTCAACTAAAAATTTAGGTTCTGTTAATCTTTTAGATGAAAGTCCACAAGCACGCTCAAAACAGAGTAAAGACCACAAAGTCTTGTGGAATGTTTACCATTTATAAAAGGGAACAGCAAAGCTGCATAATGGTTCTGCTTTAAATTATCTATTGTCAAGGATAAATAAGTGCTATACATATGTTATCATAAAATAGATTTTTCTGCTTTAGTTTTGATATACTGAGATTTTTAAAAATTTGTTTCTATTTGGCAATCCCAAGTTCTTACTGAAATTAATTGTTTTGTGATAAATGTGGTTGATTTATTTGGAGCTATAGGAAAGTTATTAATATATAATGTATCTGTAGCATTTAAAGAAATCAGCAAACTCAGCATCTGGTAAGCTCTAGTAAAGCAAGCTAACTGGAGACAGTTTATCAAGTAGCTAAGGTCCTTTGATTATGGAAAAAACTGCTTACTGGGTCCATGCTAAGAGGAAAGGAAGCAGGGAGCATGAGAAGATGATTTCTTTATTCAATTATATCAGATTAGTATTATTAATAGATTGCTTATGACTTTTAGAAAATTCAGCTGGAAAATCAAAAAAGCTCCCTCTTAGTGTTTTCTCTCAAGCTACCCTGAAATATTGGAAGTGATCAACACCTGTCATTTATTTACTCACCCAGTAAATTCATCTAATGCCAGTCATTCATTTATAGCAGACAGTGTATTAAATGGTAAGTAACACACCCCATGAGTGGAGGAAGTCACAAAGAGATCAAATTGAAAACTTATTTGCTAAAGAAGGTTTGTATCATGGCTTAGAACTGTGGCCAAAATTGGCCTTCCTACTCCACTTCCCCAATATTTGACCTTGGCTTCCATCCAATAGGTGAAATAGGATTTGCAAAGTGACACCAACCAGACCTGTGACACATGCTTTTCCATGCTTTCCCTCATGGAACTCAGAGAACTGGGATATGAAAAGACAGCCTTCTAGATTTGCTGTGCAAAGGCAGACCCTTGATCCTGACCCAGATGTGTTTTTTTTGTGTGTGTGAATCCATAAAGGGTAGCAGAAGCCATGCATACACCAGGCAGATAGATCCTAACTAAACTAAACATTTCCATAAAAGCTGAGACAGGCTTGTTCATGGCTGTGTATCACTCCATTTTCCTTATGGAACAGGAGGGATTAAAAATGTTCTTAGTCAATATTGCCTCCTCCTGGTAAGTGCAGAAGATACTCCCTTTCCATTCTATGGAAATGTGAGGAGTGAGTTTGTAATCATCTCTCAACAATATTTTTGCTAAGTTTGAATGATGAGCAGGAGTTCATCAAGAACACAACAAAGAAAAAAGCTGATAGATATTATAAGTAGAGAACTAAGGCTTCCAAGATTGGAACCTAGGATGTGAAGAGGCAAGGGGTAGAAGAGAGGAGGAAGATGAGATGGAAGCGTAAGAAGTGACCCTTAGATTCCTGATCCCTTGCTCCAGAAATTCTGATTCAGTGTTCTTAGATAGTGGGGTGTGAGGGTTAATTTCAAGTGCCCACTTGACTGGGTTAAAGAATACCCAAATAGCTGGAAAAGCATTATATCTTGAGGTGCTTTTGACGATGTTTCTTGAAGAGATTAGCACTTATATCAGAGGAGCAAAGTAAGAAAGATCAGCTTTCATCAGTGTGAGTGATCATCATTCCATCTGTTGAGGGCCCTCATCAAACAAAAAGGCAGAGGAAAGACGAATTCTCTCTCTATTCAAAGGGACGTGCATCTTCTCCTGCCCTCAGACATCAGAACTCCAGGTTCTCAGGCCTTCAGACTCTGGAGCTTGCATCAGTGGCCCCAGGCTCTCAGGCCCTTGGCCTTAGACTGTGAGCTGTACTTTTGGCTGCCCTGGTTCTCCCAGGCTTTTGGATTCAGACTGAATTAACCTCTGGCTTTTCCGGTTCTTCAGCTTGCAGACAGCATATGGTGGGGAGTCTCAGCCTTCATAATCATGTGAGTCAATTCCCATAATAAATCCCTTCATGCCTATATATATCCAGTTGGGCCTATTTCTCCGAAGAACCCTGATGAATACATAGGACCATGGAAATTTAATTGTTTGTTTGGTTTTTAAACAGCGATCAACTAATTCTAAAATAGGTAAACCCCAGGTTGAGAATCTCTCTTCTAGGTTGTGAAGGGATTTTAAAGAATTTAAACCAAGGATTAAAGTGGGAGAGAAAACAAGGGTAAATATCAAAGAGAAAGGTTCTGTCTAGAGTGACTGAGCAGATGGTGGGGCTATTAACATAGACTAGACACATATCTTTAGAAAACTTTACATTCTAAAATAAAATATTCAGTTTAAGTTTAAAGTTATCTACTCACTCCTGGATGAAGTCAGAGTTCAGTTATGTTGTAATTTATAAACACTAAGAATGAGTAGATAGTTAATTTACCCAGGCTCATTAATTTGTTGAAAAGTGTATCGAACCAGGCAGTGTGAGGAGTCCCTATTCTGACCTTTGACACAAGAAACTGAAGATAAAATTTGGCCTTTCTGTCAAGTGGGGTCATCTGTGCTACTCTTGGTCTTTGGGCTAACAAGTCTACAGATAACCAACAGTTACTCAGCCAGTTTCTCATGGGAGTGAGTATATGTCATGCTCATCCTGTTTCTAACAGGACATTATCATGCCCATCACTGCTTCACCAAGGTTCCAGAACCAAATGCTGGTCTAGCTGAAGAATATGAAGTTCTTCTATAGCAGGGTAGAGCAAAATTAACCAGAGTGGTCAAGTGTGGGAGTTATTTTTGGCCTCTCTGGCTAATGACTAGGGCCTTCTAGAAAAGGCTGACACACCCTCTCCTGGCTCCCTCCCTCCTCACTGTTGGCCTCAATCCTTTACATAGTCTCCTCTTTACCTTAGCACCAAATTTAGGGTCAGATTCCCTTTTCTTCCCTGCAATTGAAGGCTGCAGCAAGTCCCTATCCCAACCCTTGAGAAATTCAAGCTCTGACTAGAAGCTCTGAGAGGGTCTTCTGAAATACAGAGTTGACTACTGAGCAGTGGGAGAGTGGGCACTCCTTCAAATTCACTTTCTCTACCAGTAAAATTTCTTACTAGGTACATAGGAAACAAGCAAGACCACCACACGTAGTTGTGTAAGTTGGGAAGGCTGTGCTCTGCACAAATGCCCAAATGAAGGCACACACTGAGGCTGAACTCCAGCCCACACTTTGTTTCCCTATCCATGTGTCCTGACATAAGGTTGCATCTACCTAGAGAGATCTCTTTTGCTTCTTGGCTCAAAAATCCATGTGGCCCAGAAATGGCCCTAGAGCAAATCTCATCAAGATTAGCCTTTATTTACTGTGAAAGGCTTGACCCATTCCAGACCCTACCCTGCACTAAAACAGTTATATCAATTGTAAATTGCTTTCCTCTAGTCTTCAGCATCAATTTCTGTTAGATACGATAATTGACAAGAGCAATTTGTTATCTTCTGCTCCAAATAAGTAAAACATGCTTCTATTGCTATAGGAGTGTTTTATCTAGCAAGTCAGAAAACATGTACACAAATAACTAATCAAAACAGTGACATATAAAAAGCACAAAGTCTTTCATGAGTTTGGAAAGTTTCTTCTAACAGAGGAAGTATTCCAGGAAACAGTGACATTTAAGCAGCCATTGAGAGGTGGACAGAATTTTAATAGCAGATGGGACAGCATTGTGTGCAGAACAAACTCAGCCCAAAGGCAAGATTGTCAACAAGCATGGAGACATAGGGAAACTGTAGTACTTTCAGGGAGGCTGCAAATCACTCAAGAATGAGTGAAAGAAAGGGGAAATGTTACTACAGTGATCAAAAGAGAAGGTCCAGAGGACTGCACACAATTTCGCCCTGTGATTTGAAACCATTCAGCCCAGAACTGCCTGCATGACTACTTTGACTTCTTCTACCAGAAGAGCTTCACTTTATCTGTTATACATACCGGTGTTAGAAGCCAAAAAGACAAAAAAAAAAAAAAAGATGAAATCCACTTATCTAATCTGACTTCATCTTTCAGATGGAGATACAGGAAAAGATACAAGAGTCCTGGCCAGCATCACATAACTAGTTAATAGCAGGCCAGGACAAGAACTCAAGGCTTTAGGTATTTTTGCTTCCCAGCTACTTATACTAGAATACTAATATTCTCTGGCACATAGGACAATGTACTAGAAAATAGGTTGAGGTAAAAAGAGTTTACATGGCACATTTCCTGGAGCATGGATTTACTTT
This sequence comes from Colobus angolensis palliatus, assembly GCF_000951035.1. Lineage (NCBI taxonomy): Eukaryota > Metazoa > Chordata > Mammalia > Primates > Cercopithecidae > Colobus > Colobus angolensis. The sequence continues at coordinate 406,884 of NW_012114744.1, read as the reverse complement.
GATGGGAGATAAGTAAAAGTATTTTTTCTATTAAAATAAAACGCACAATTGTTTAAGATAAAAGTATTATTGGTTATATTAGGTATTCTAGATTCTTGGGATATATTATGATTATTGCTGGCAATAGAAGTATTTGGATGGAACATTTTATGAGGCACTTTGTTATAAGCCTGGGGAAATAGTTGGTTGCCAAATTATGGAGGGCCTCAAGGGTTGAATGCAGTTTACTTAACATGACATTTCTAAAACTCTGAAATGAAATTACTGGACCTAATTTGTTTTAATTGCCTTGCTTAAATGTCCCTGTTGCTTAGTTCTTTTATGTAAGGTATAAGCATTGCCTTTGCCTTTGTTGCTACTATTGTTGACCTGGAGCCAAATAATTTCGTTACCTGGTTTTGTTTTTCCTTTTTCCCATTCTTTTTGTTTTTCCTGATTTACAGATTCTTTGAACTTCTTTTGGATTTGAGGTGAGACCCAAGCTTAAGAGTAGTACAATTCCTCCAAAGATATTTTTCTGCTGAGTATAAGAAACTAAAAAAAAAAAATCTGATGACTAAGGGAGGCACTCCTTTTAAAAAGGCCTTTTTAAGATTCCAGCTCCTGTGTTAGGGGAGGTTTGTAAAGTCAAAAGTTCCTGAGAATAGATGACCCTGATTTGCCTTGGAAGGTTTGATCATGGAAGATACTGTGGCTGCAATTGCACTGTCCAGCACCGTGTGCACACTTTGGAATTTAAATTTAGAGATCATTTAGCCTCTGCAACTATGTCTGGGGAAACTTCCAAATCAATAGTCTGCTTTCTTTCAAAGGCTAGACAAGAATTTGCAAAATATCACCCAGTTTTCTCTGTATAGGTTGAATAAGGTAAAAATGCACACTAGCTCAAAGAAGCCAAACACAATTCAAAGCTGCCCTAATTATAGTGAAGCCGCCCCTTAGCCTCCTGGATGATGTGTCATCTATTTTCTCAGGAAACAAAGATCAAGAAACTCCATCTGGATTGAAACTGGTTTTTCTGGAATTTTTTTAAACGTTTATATCATTTTAATATATCACTCTAAAATATTAGCTCAGACTCTCAAAAGGACAAAGTAGCTTTTATGGTTAATTTGATGTTTACTTCAAAAGTAATATTATTATATGATTAAAAAATATAAAAACTTACGGCATACAATCAGTTTCTGACATTTTTACTGTCTAAAAAGTTTAAAATTTGTGAGAGCTCATACAAATGCAATTCAAAAGTAGTAATTAGAATGCCAAAATCTAAGAGTTCTTTCACTCCCATAAATTGTTTCTTAAAAGGTAGAATTTAATAACAGCTTCACGTAGGATATTCTGTTGCATTGCTAAGGATAACTTTAATCAATAAATATATTTTCTAACTTTACTGAAATATCCTAAATTCCTGTTTCTCTTACTTTTCAAATGTCATATAATTTGTGGTGTTTTCTTATTAATGCTATTGTTTAAAAATGAGTCCCAGAGAGTCCTGATCTCAGCAAATATCTTGGTGAATATACCTTTGCTTTGGGGCAAATACAACTTAATATTCATAACTCTTAGAATTGCAGAAGCGGAAAGTGAAAAGAATCATTGTGATTCCCAAGCTTTAGGTATTGGGGCTAAATAGCTGATGTGAACAACTTATCAGGGGATTGACAACATTATTAAAGTATCATGTAAAAGCCACGATTACTCTGAGTTTCAAAAATCCAGGGAAAGGAAAACTCTAGTACTAGTTGACATTTCAATAAAATATGGCTAAGAAGAAAATGCCTTGTATCAAGAGATCCTCAATGGACTAGTTTTGAGCAAAACAATAAAGCAGACACAAAGCAGTAAAATGAAAGTGTATTCCAGTGATGACACTTGGAATCTGAAAATCAATTAAGGCAATTTTGGAACATCATGGAATTAAGTAATTTTGTGAGAAGTTTAAATGAGAAGCAAGTAAATGAGGTACCTGTGTGCGGTAGCACTTCTGCTCACAGTGTTACTGCTCTCTCCCCACGGTGTTCACCAAAGTCATTCCAGACGCTAGCGAATTTTTGAAGTTAGTTTTTCTGCTCCATGAAATTAATGTTATACAGTATATATCACAGTGGATAGCATAACTAAGAACTGCAAGGAATTCTTAGGTTTTTAGGGATGTGGGTAAATTGTTTTCTGGAGAAGCCAAAAATTAGCTCTTTACTTTTAAGAAAGACTATTTCATTGAAAATCAAGAAATATGAAAGGATATCACATATATGTATTTCTGTCTCTGTTCATCTATTTTAGTCTTTCTTTAATATTTAAAACTGGTTATGTGCCATTTATATTCCTATAATGTATTATTTGTAAATTTATAAATTGAGGACGAGACAAACAAAAAGATTACACCGAAAAATAGAAAACTGGGATGAGTTTAACAGTATTGAGAGGAAGAAGTAACTTTACAATTTCTAAGAATATTTTGAATATTGCATATTCTACCCTAATTTGGAGAAATTTGGACTGAGAGTGAATAGGCAGACTTAACCTCCGTCTCTAAAGTGAAATTCAGAAGAAAATATTAAAATGTTCTAGATAAAAGAGAAGTAGATAAAAGAGAATTCGATCATATTTTGTATGAGCACTGAAAACATCTAACAGAGTTACTGCTGTAAAGCAGGCAAAAAAAACACACACACACACACACCTAGAAATAAATGGCATAGCAACTATAAAAACATTATATATGGAAAAAAGGATAGAAAGAAATAAGCAAATAAATATATTCTGGAAGGAAATAATCTAAGATGAGAGGATAATTCCTCATGAAGACTTTATTCTCCCTTCTATAGGAGATTATAAGAACATAATTTTATAAAAGAAGGGCATTAAGAAAATGATAAATGGGAGCTAAATTCCAGAACGAAGGAAGCAACTTAGGTAGCAAAAGTCACTATCACAGAATTAATAAATAAGTTAGACAAAGTTATGTCCAACAAGAAAAAATAGACACAATAAAATATCAAACTACTAAGGAAAAGAGTATAATTATGGTGACTCTACACAGGAAAAAAATATTGAGATTAGTGTGATTAAAAGACAATAATAGGTAGAAACAGCAGATAAAAAATATAAATCCAACAAAATAAAAATTTGTGTCACTAAAATAAGTAAGTCAACTAAGGTGACAGAAAAAGGCTTCCAAGAAAAATCAAGCAAAATAAGGAAGAATTTAATTACAGATCATCCAAAAGATTCCTTACAGTCTAGGAAAATTTTCTACAGCAATCTAAACTAAGAAAGTCCAGATGAAGTTTTAAACTTTGGAGGTAAAGAAATAATTCTTTATCCAGAAAAAATATGTGTGTGTGTGTGTGTGTGCATGCACTTGTATATGTGTATATATATAATGCGAGGTGAAATGTCAGACTGATCTTAGACTTCTACTAAATCCAATGTCAAAAGAAATCAGAAGATAGGGCAACAAATGTTAGCAACCTTCAATGGTGTCTCAGTATGTTTTGTGTTGCTATAACAGAATAACACAAGCTGGGTAATTTATAAAGAAAAGAAATATTTCTTACAGTTCTGGAAGCTTAGAAGTTCGAGGTTGAGAGGCCCACATCTGGCAAGGGGCTTCTTGCTGTGTCATCCCATGGCAGAAGGCAGAAAAGCAAGGGAGCATGAGAGTGAGCCAGCAAGAAAGGGCCAAATTCCCCTTTATAACGGGCCACTTCCTTGATACCTACATCGACCCATTCAGAAGGGCAGAGCCCTGGTGACCTAATCACCTCTTAATGGTCCCACCTCTTACTACCATCACAATGGCAATTAAATTTCAGCATAAGTTTTGAAGGGGACATGCAAACCACAGCAATTAGGAAAGACTGTAACTAAAGATTATTATGCCCAACTGAGGTTGTCAAACAAACATAAGGGCAACAGGAAGACATTTTATAAACAAAAACAGCAACAATCAAAAAAATAGTCAGGGAATATACAAGTCTTGAACCCTTTCTGTAACAATAGAAAGAAATCACTTGATGTCAAAAATCCAACCAAAGATGCTTGATTGGAGATGCTGGAGTAAAAGATGAAAGCCATTTGTCAACACACAAAGACAGTGAAGCAAATACTACAAAGCAGTAAAGAAAGTATGAATGAAAATGTACACGCAGCCAAATGATCGTTCAAGAATAAAGGAAACCGGAAGACATTCTCATTCATGGAGGAAATGAAACAGGTATGCACCTTCTGGAGAAAAAAAAAAAATAGAGCAGGCAAAACAAACAGAAAACCTACTTAGTGCTACAAAAGAACCTACTTTGTCCCAAGAGATGGCTTTTACTAAAGTGCAGGACTGAAAAACAATGAAACAATGGTAAAAGAACTGACAGCAAGTTTTGAACCCACTAAAATAAAAACAAAGAGCTGAAAATGTAGAAATCAGAGAAAATTAATATCATTAACTTGTATAATGTATATATAACAATATGGCTTAAAAATTTGGAAAAAGTTGATGTTCTGTAAATAGCTGTTTAGCCAATCTGACAAATGACTTTAATTTATAAAACAGGAATTTCCACCTACCACCATGCCTCCAAAATATTTTCCTTTGTGTAAGCACCAAAACTGCATAGTTCAAGATAGGTAGCTTTTAGTTCTCTGGGAAGTTGGATCAGGAGAGGAAATATGGGAACATCTTTGTGTGCTTATTTCTCATCTTTCAGCAGAACCCACTCCATAAGAGAAAAAAAAATTGCGACATGTTTTAAAATTTTACTTTGTACTCTCGATATTTTTCATCATATTTTTCTTAATCTCAGACAGATGATTTGGAAGTTATATCACAAGTTGTAACAAATTTGTATCTAGAGCTCAGAAATTCCCTAAGTTCCACTTCAATTTTTAAATTCTGTTAAAGGCAATCAAAATTATAAATAATATTTTTAATTAAAAGAACATACTACTGCTATGAAATCTTTTATCTGTCTATTCTTCTGCATACAAATATGCATTATTTTGAGTGATGATCCAGTTTTTTGTTGTTGTTGTTTGTTTGTTTTTTGAGACGGAGTCTCGCTCTGTCCGCCAGGCTGGGAGTGCAATGGCGCCATCTCGGCTCACTGCAACCTCTCCCTCCTGGGTTCACACAATTCTCCTGCCTCAGCCTCCCGGGAAGCTGAGACTACAGGCACATGCCACCATGTCTGGCTAATTTTTTGTATTTTTAGTACAGACGTGGTTTCACCATATTAGCCAAGATGGTCTCAATCTCTTGACCACGTGATCTGCCCATCTTGGCCTCCCAAAGCGCTGGGATTACAGGTGTGAGCCACCACGCCCCGCCCTGATGATCCAGTTTTATTAACAATGATTACTTCAGATATTTTGGTGGTTTGTTAATTTTGGCTGCTTTTAAATTTGTACTTTTTTCTGTTTTGAATGCATAATTTATCATTGAAATACACCATTTAAAAAGTAATTTTGAAACAGGAAAATGAAAAACAATTGAAATTTTAAAATTCAATGTTATGGGTAGATAACATTATAATTGATTCTATTGTGTACGGAACCATTGTTTCTTAATCTATAAAATAATTTTACTTAAATTTTATTTAAACTCTATTTCTTCATATAAAATCTTCAATGAGACTTTTATGTTTCACATATGTTTCAACCCATATCTAGGATTTTAATATCTTAATCAAGAATAATATTTTATTGGAATCAGAGGTATGACACTTAAAAGTCTACCAGACATTAATTTCATTTGCCTGATACCAAATTCTGGATCCCTTCCTTACATCTTATACAAAAATTAACTCAAGATGAATTAAAGACTTGAACTTAAGACCTAAACCCATAAAAACCCTAGAAGAAAACCTCGGCAGTACCATTCAGGACATGGACATGGGCAAAGACTTCATGACTAAAACACCAAAAAAATGGCAACAAAAGACAAAATTGAGAAATGGGATCTAATTAAACTAAAGAGCTGCTGCTCAGCAAAAGAAACTATCATCAGAGTGAACAGGCAACCTGCAGAATGGGAGAAAATTTTTGTCATCTATCTGTCTGACAAAGGGCTAATATCCAAAATCTACAAGGAACTTAAAGAAATGTAAAAGAAAAACAACCCCATCAAAAAGTGGGCAAAGGATATGAATAGACAATTCTCAAAAAAAGACATTTATGTGGCCAACAGATGTATGAAAAAAAGCTCATCATCACTGGTCATTAGAGAAATGCAAGTCAAAACTACAGTGAGATACCATTTCATGCCAGTTAGAATGCCAACGATTTAAATGTCAGGAAACAATGGATGCTGGAGATGATGTAGAGAAATAGGAATAATTTTACACTGTTGGTGGAAGTGTAAATTAGTTCAGCCATTGTGGAAGACAGTGTGGTGATTTCTCAAGGACCTAGAACCAGAAATACCATTTGACACAGCAATCCCATTACTGGGTATATACCCAAAGGATTATATATCATTCCACTATAAAGACACATGAACATGTATGTTTATTGTGACACTATTCACAATAGCAAAGACTTGAAACCAACCCAAATGCCCATCAATGTTAGACTGGATAAAGAAAATGTGGCACATATACACCATGGAATACTATGCAACCATAAAAAAGGATGAGTTCATGTCCTTTTCAGGGACTTAGATGAAGCTGGAAACCATCATTCTCAGCAAAGTAACACAGGAACAGAAGACCAAACACCACGTGGTCTCACTTCTCAGTAGAAGTTGAACAATGAGAACACATGGACACAGGGAGGGGAACATCACACACTGGAGCCTGCAGGGGGGTGGGGGCTTGTGTAGGTATAGCATTGGGAGAAATACCTAATGTAGATGACGAGTTGGTGGGTGCAGCAAACCACCATGGCATGTGTATACCAATGTAACAAACCTGCACATTCTGCACATGTATCCCAGAACTTAAAGCAGAATTTTTTTTTTTTTTTTTTTTTGGAGACGGAGTCTAGCTCTGTCGCCCAGGCTGGAGTGCAATGGCGCGATCTCGGCTCATTGCAAGCTCCGCCTCCCGGGTTTACGCCATTTTCCTGCCTCAGCCTCCCGAGTAGCTGGGACTACAGGCGCCCGCCATCTCGCCCGGCTAGTTTTTTGTATTTTTTTTAGTAGAGACGGGGTTTCACCGTGTAGCTCAGGATGGTCTCGATCTCCTGACCTCGTGATCCACCCGTCTCGGCCTCCCGAAGTGCTGGGATTACAGGCTTGAGCCACCGCGCCCGGCCTGAAGCATAATTTTTAAAAAGTACAATTATGTTTTAAAAAAGTTAACATTTATCAGAATTTATACACACACATAGACCATACCTGGTGCTATTCGAAGTTGAGGTAAGTGTAAACAAATGTAAAGATACAGATACAGTATTAAATAACAACTGCATAAAATTTTGTAAACATGTATTCCAAATTTATTCTTCTAATTTCAGATTATTTCCTGTTGATCTGAAATTTCTTGTTTTCAGCCTAGTATCTGAAAAATTAACAAATTTTATGTTTCTAATGTAAAAACAGTATCTTCTTTTTTAAAAGATAAGACCCATCCAGGATGAAGACGTTCTTGGCAAATAAGCTATGCTTTGGAGAATTCCTGAAGTTCTTCGTAATTGCTCTACATATGTTAGGCTCCTAAGCATTCCTCAAACCTTTGCACAGTCTACCCCATGCCAATTATCATATGTAAAACTGCAGTTAGATGCGTAGCATAAGTTGCAATCTGTACATAATACATTAAGTTTAGTAGACAAGGCGTGAACTGTGGAGGCAAACTGCTTGTGTTTGAATCCCAGCTCCTTTAGTCACCAGCTGTGTCACCTTGGGCAAGTTATTATACATCACTTCTCTGTGCCTCAGTGTTCTCATCTCTATAATGAGGATGATAACAATGTCTGCCTTACAACGTTGTTGTGAAGATTAAATGGATTGAAATAAATCAAACCCTTAGGTATGACCTGGCACATAGTAAGCATGATGTGTTAGTTTTTAATCTTTATCATGGTAATAAGTATTAAACTATAACTTATTTATTCTTTTAAAATCTAAGAGAATAAATGCCAAATATAAGTATTAGAAATACCATGTGTTAACTTGAAAATCAAGTTAGAGACTCAAAATATAGCCTCTGTAACTATAGGATACAATTTAATAGACTAGACATACTGTTTGGATTGCTCAGGGCAAACTGAGATTGCCCAGGAAAATCTAAGTTTCTGCTTATTGTCCTGGCATATTTTTAATATATTTCTTTCACTGTTAAAAGAAAGCCAGTTTAGATGATGTGATATGATTGTGCTATAATTTAAAGGACAGAACTGTGCCACTTGGATGGACTTGGTTAAGGTTAGAACCTAACCATAGTTTTTAATTAATGTTACCTATGAGAAATTAAAATAAAATATTTCTTTTAGTCTTCAATTAAATATTTGTTAGCAATTAGTAGTTCATTCATTTGTTTATTCAATAAATATTATGGAGTCCCTATTTTGAGGATAAACCTGTGAATAAAACAGACAAGCTCTCTGCTGATGAAGCTTACCTTTTTGTGAAGAACATAGATAACTAAAAAGTAAATAAGTATCTAGAATAACATATGACACATAGTAGACATACAATAAGTACTATTAATTCTTTATTTTTAAAACATACAAGATGTGATTAATTTTGGTAAATATTCTGAAGAAAATAAAATGATGAGGAAAAGGCAATATTTGAATGTTATGCAAAGAACAGGACTGTCAAAAAATGGCCCTCGGTATTTAATCTGGAGTGCCTGGTTTTGGACAAGGTAGCTGGGATCAGCCCCACTCCCTTGCTCCCAACCCTTCTTCTAATAGCTGGTCTGCTTCTGAACTCAGCTTCACGAGTCCAGTGTCTTTCTCTACCTGGGTCCCAGCATCTTTATATGCTGTCACTGGAAGTTCACAGACAATTCCTATTCCTACTTGGCCTCTCAAATCCAGATTCTCTGGTGCCCGGACAGTCTGGTCTTCTTTATTAATGAAGTCACTCTAATGTCTAACCCATTAAAAGGGAGAGAAATGAGAGGACAAGGTTTTTCCACTTGAGTATGGAACCACACTGCATTTACAGCAGAGCTCCTTGGCCCAGTATCTCTCTCTCTTACTCTAGATGATGGAAGATGCCTTCTCTCTTGAAGATGTTGACCTCAAAGTTTTTGCATTTCATTCTAAAAATAGTAAGTAACCATGGGAAAGTTTAAAACTAGAAAGTGATGTGATTTGATTTGATTTTTAAAAATTATTTTGATGGTCATGTAGATAATGGATTGGAGAGGACCAAGAATGAATTTAGGAAGTGACTGTCACTGTCTTAAAATAAACTATGTGGCTTTGACCAGTACGATGGTAGTGAAAACTGGAAGAAGTGAAACAATTTGAGATCTATTTTTCAAGGTTTGGAGATTATTTAAGTGTCAGAGGTGTGAAGATGAGCCAAAATTACTTCTTTCTTTTATTGAGCCACTGGATGGATTGGGTAATATTATGTGAAGGGAACAGGTTAAATCAATAGCTCTCTTTTAGATATATTATGCTTGAGATGCCTATTACCCACTCAAGTGAAGATACTATACAATGTGGATGGAAACATAAAACTGAGGTTTTTGAGGAAAGTCAGGTTAAAATGTAAATTTGACACTCATTGGCATATAAATTATATTTTAAAAGCCATGCAACTGCATATAATCACCTGGGGAGAAAGCAAATAAAGAAATAAAAGGAGCCAGGATGGGACCCTAAGACACATCAACATTTAGGGTTTAGTTAGAGAAGGAACAAGCAGAAAAAAGAAAAACTAGGAAAACCTGAAGAGTGATCATCAAGAAAGTCAAGAGTGGCGACTATTTCAAAGATAAGGGATGAGACAACTGTACTGAAATCTTCTTCTAGGTCCAGTAATATGAGCACTCAGGAGTGTACATTGAATTTGGCAATATAGACACATTGATAAATTGACAAGAACAGTTTAAAGAAAGGCTGGAAATTGACTAGGAAGTTGATTGTCCATAGTGGCGTTAGGAGTGTTGAAGTATAGACAATTCATTCATTAGGTTTTGCCTTCAAGGACAGCAGGGGAATTAGGTAGTTTTTAGAAGAAAAAGTGGGCTCATTGAAAGCTTGCTTGTAACTAGAAGACACCAGAGCATGAGTGTAAGCTGAAATAAGTAAACAGTGGAGAGTATGTGATTGATGATATAGGGAAGACTAAAGGACCAACCTTTACAGGAAGGTGCAAGATGATGATGCAGAGAACATTTGAAGAAATTTTCCTTTGAGAGTCAGTTATTTTTTTATTTGTTTTTTATTCTTTGCTATTCTTAATTTTTTTGAGCACATGAAAAGTATATATATTTATGGAGCACATGAGATATTTTTATTCAGGCATACAATGCACAATAATCACATCAGGCTGGGCATGGTAGCTCACGCCTATAATCCCAACACTTTGGGAAGCCAAGGCAGGAGGACCACTTGAGCCCAGGAGTTCAAGATCAGCCTGGGTAACATAGTGAGGTCCTGCCTCTATAAAAAAATATTACAAAATTAGCCAGGCACAGTGTTGCATACCTGTGGTCCTAGTCTACTTGAGAGGCTGAGGCAGGAGGATTACTAGGGCCAAGGAGGTCATGGCTGTAGTGAGCTGTGATTATGCCAGTGCACTCCAGCCAGGGAGACAGAACTAGAACCTGTCACAAAAAAAAAAAAAAAAAAAGAAAGAAAGAAAAGAAAAAAAGAATAAAAATTAGGGTAAATAGAATGTCTATAATCTCAAGCATTTATCATTTCTTTGTGTCACAAACATTCCAGTTATGCTTTTTAGTTATTTTTAAGTGTACAATATGTTATCATTGACTATAACCACCCTATTGTGCTATCAAATACTATATCTTATTCATTCTGGGTAACTATATCTTTGTAACCATTAACCATCCTCACTACCCCCAACACCACTCACTACCCTTCCCAGCCTCCAATAACCATCATTCTACCCTCTATCTCCATGAATTCAATTGTTTTAATTTTTAGTTCTCACAAATGAGTAAGAACATGTGAGGTTGGTCTTTCTGGGTCAGGCTTATTTCACTTAACATAATGTTCTCCAGTTCCAATCATATCCCAAATGATAGGGTTTCATTCTTTTCATGGCTGAACAGTACTGCATTGTGTATATGTACCACCTTTTCTTTATTCATTGGTCTGCTGATGGACATTTAGGTTGCCTCCAAATCTCAGCTATTGTGAATAGGGCTGCAACAAATAAATAAAAATATGTATATCTATTTGGTACATGGATTTCCATTTCTTGTGAGGGGGTATATAGCCAGAAGTGGGATTGCTGGATCCTATGGTAGTTCCATTTTTAGTTTTTTGAGGTGCCTCCAAACTGTTCTCCATGGTGATTGTAGTAATTTACATTCCTACCAACAGTGTATGAGAGGGCTGCCTTTTCTCCACATCTCCACCAGCATTTGTTATTGCCTGCCTTTTGGAGAAAAGCCACTTTAACTGGAGTGAGATGATAGTTCATTGTAGTTTTGATTTGCATTTCTGTGATGATTAGTGATATTGAGCACCTTTTCATATACTTGTTTGCCATTTGTATGTCTTTTTTGAAAAATGTCTCTTCAAATATTTTGCCCATTTTTAAATCAGACTATTAGACTTTTTCCTGTAGAGTTGTTTGATCTTCTTATATATTCTGTTTACTAGTACATTGTCAGAAGGGTAGTTTGCAGATATTTTCTCCCATTCTGTGGGTTGTGTTTTCATTTTACTGATTGTTTTTTGTTTTGCTGTCAAGAAGCTGTCTAACTTGATGTGATCCCATTTGTCCATTTTTGCTTTGGTTGCCTGTGCTTTCAGGGTATTACTCAAAAAATAATTGCCCAGACCACAGAGTTAATCTTTTTGGAAAAAAATTGCTGAAAGGGAGTCAGAGATGATGGATACCAGTGCAGAAAAATTTGTATTACTGGAAGCATTCCCTTCTGAGAGTTTGTCATTTCTTGGTGAAGTTATGGAATATTGGAGTTGGGTGAGGTTTGAAAGGGAGGAGAAGGTATGGCATAGGGTTGTAGACAGAATTCTAAGAATGACACCCCCCCAAGCTCCCCATGCCTGCCCCCAACCAACCCTCTCCCATGTACAGTCACTTCACCTTAGAGTGAGGCAGTCACTTCACCTTAGAGTAAGGCTGAAACATATACATATGATGAAATGTCATTCATGTGATTATGGTATGATATATGTCAAACTGGAGATTATTTGAGTTGGCCTAATCTAATCATAGAGGCCCTTTCAAAGCAGTTTTCTCAGGGTGGTGAACAGAAGAGGAAGTAAGAGATTTGAAGCATGAGGGAGATTCTGTGCATTGTTGCTGACTTTGAAGATACAAGGAACTAGGGTCCAAGGAACAAGGGAAACCTGTAGGAGCTGGCAGTGGCTCCCAGTTGACAGTCAGTCAGGAAATAGGGATCTCAGTTCTACAACCACGAAGAATTTTATTTAACCACAACCTGAATGATCTTGCAATATATCCTTCCCTTGAGCTTCCAGATAAGATCCTGCCCTGTCCATCATCTAGATTTCAGCCTTGAGAGACCCTAAGCAAAGAATCCAACCCATCTTATTCAGGCTTCTGACTTACAGAATTATGAGATAGTAAATTGGTATTGTTTTAAGCCAGGACATTTGTGGTAATCTGTCATGCAGCAATAGAATACTAACAGAAATAGTTATTCTGGGATTAAGGAAGTTAACATGCTAGGAAAGGTAATAGAATTTTAATATTGTTCAGTGTCCAGTAGGGATATGTGGTCAATAATATAAAGTAAAACCAGATATTCTCTATGTGATATGATTTTTGTATCATCTGGTATTCATCACTTCTGACTCTCTTCAGCTTCAGGCATAGAGATGTAGGATATTTGGGTTAAATCAGAATTATGATTTTGACAGTTAAGTATGAAAAAAGACAAGAACAAGCATTTTGCAAGGGAGAGTTTATAATAATGTACAATGGGACCCAGGTGGGGAGAAATTTAAGACGGGCATACTGGATGGTAAGAAAGTGAGTTATAGTGATCTCAGTGAAGCATAAAAAACATGACAGAGGAAGAGCTGGTGGGAGATGCTGATTGCCAGTGGCGTGTTTGGAGTCCATGTTGGTGATTTCAAGATCCAGGGGAGTGATCATGGGAGTGCAAGGAAAATGTTGTTAGGGGTGAAAAAGTGGAGGAACTGGCAAGATGGGAAAGTGATGGTTCAGCCTTATGGATGACAAATTACCAAGAATGAAAACAAAACTAAGAGGAGGACAGAGAGACCAAATTCTCTAATAAATAGGAGAATCAACCAGATAGGTCATAAGTTGATAGCACCAAGGAGGGACAGTAAGTATAATATCTTGATGGAAAAAGTTTTCGTTTTTCAAAAAGGAAAAAAAGATAAATGTCTTGGAGGCAACAGGAGAGAGTAAGAACACTAATCTCCTGGTCCTAAAATACACAAAGGTTGAGAGAAAAAGTAATCTTTACTCCAGAGTACTACAGGAAGACCAGCACTCTTAACAGGTGGCCAGGTTTTGCTCACAGTAAGATGGTGAAGGAAACTTTCAGTGAAGACATTGAGTATATAATAGAGTTGACTGATCCCAGATCTTGCATCTCAAAGGACATACAGAAAGAGTTTGGGATGAGAGGTTCAGGTGGAAACTTAGTGGTCATGGTAGTACATATATGGGGCTAAGTCTTAGAGACAGCGGGTGACCTGAAGGCTTAGACTTCTGTAAGCAATGGTAATAATATGAGGCAAGCTGGAGTCAGTGCTGATTATCTCTTACAAGGAGAAAAGTAACAAGTTCAAGCTGTCTTCTCAAATACTTAATGTGGCTGCTTAGGAAGCTATTTCTCTTCCTGGGCGCTCTCATTGCTATGAAGGCTTGGTGGGAAATACTGACCCAGAGTGACCCCTGTACTGTCCTCTAGTTCACCATTCAGTAGTAGTAATGATCCCATAGAAGCATAAATGGGAAACTCTTTTTGTAATATTGGCATCAAAGAAATTGTGTTATATGAATGGGAATTTAAATACAAATGGTGGAAATATTCATAGCTGGTCCCTAGATTCAGGATCATACGGTGCCAACTTGGCCACTGGGATTCACCTTTCTAACACGGATTGTGATACAGGACTTCCAAAGGAGGGACTGGGATCTGGGTCATGGTTTCTATTTATTTCAGTATTTCTTCAGTCCTCATTTATTTAATTCTAGCTTTTCTAGTTCCATTTACACATACTTAGCCTAATTGTAAATAAAAATTGTATATGTTTAAGATGTACAAAGTGATGTTTGATATTCATATATATAATAAAACAATTACTACAGTCAAGCTAATTTACATATCCATTTCCTCACATAGTTGCCATTTTTAAAATTTTTTTGTATGATGACAACACCTAAAATTTACTCTTTTAGAAAATTTCCAGTATATAATACAGTATTATTAACTCTAGTTCTCATGCTGTACATTCATCTCTAGACTTATTATCCTGCGTAACTGTAACTTTGTACTTTTGACATACTTTTCCCCAACTTGCACTTCACCCTCCCTCCTGCCCTTGGCAACCACTGTTCTCTCTGTTTCTGTGTATTTAATTTTTTAGATTCCACATTTTAGTCATATCTTAGGGTATTTTTCTTTCTGTGTCTGATTTATTTCACTTAACCTAACTTTTAAAATAATCCTTTGGTCTTTAAGTTCTTAGCCATTTGACCAACAACTTTCTCTTCTTCGTAGGCAATGGTAGGTAACTCAGCTCTAGAAAAAGATTGACTCTGAACGGGAGAGACATGTGGGCCTCAACTTTTTGAATGCTTTCTTCTGCTTCATTTAAGGCAAGCTGTATAGATAGATGATGGATGGATGGATAGATAGATAGATAGATAGATAGATAGATAGATAGATAGATAGATAGATTATACTTATTATTATACATATATAAATATATATATTTAAATTTTTTACATCTTAATTATAATTCAATATGACAATTATTTGAATTTAAGATCATATTGTTAAAAATGTAGAGTTACTGGTAAGTATAATAATTTTACAACTTTCAGATATGATGTACTATTGGCAAAACATGTTGAAGTACCTAAAAAGAAAAGGGTCAGAAATGATTAATAGAACTTCACAGATATTTACTTTTTTCTCAGCTGTCTTTCTACATTGCACTGAATTTGGTATTATTAAGTGTGACATTTCACCTATCATGTTTTAAGCTTCTTCAGGGAAAATATAAAAATACAGCAGTTTTTCTCTTCAAGAGTAAAGTACCAATGTTACGTTGTTATGGTAACTAAAGTTGTAAAACATTTAGAGAAAGGTAGTTTTTCAGAAGTTGCCATAACTTTGTAATCATGCACGAACAATACCATTTTGTTTGAATGCACTCATTGTTACATGATTATAATTGTTCCCAGAATGTTCCAAAGGATTTCTAGAAGAATAATTTCCTATAAGCCTTTAAAAAAATTGACAAGCCAAATATTTATTACTTTATTAAGAAAAATATTCCCAGCATTTCACTGAGTTTAGTATACTTAAACTGATTTTCCAGTAATCTATGCATATCTAGAAACTTTTCTATTGAGAAAAAGTATGCATCACTGATAGCTAGGCAGGCATCGATATAAAATATTTATCAGACATGCTTATTCCTACTAACTGGGTTTTGAGTGGAGGCGAAAGTCAATACTTTTGGTAACCCATTCTGCTTTAACTGCCTACTTGATATCACAAATGTGTGATATAACTTTAATGTATAAAATACAATGATTATGTTACATTATATATGTGTGTAACATTTAATTGTCTATTGGTTGTTACATTATTTTTCTAAAAGTAATACTCTAGTTATATAATCCTCATTTTTATATTGTTATTTAATATACAAAATTTTCATTAACTACAAAATAGAGTCATTATTACTACATTACTTAGAAGCTCAACATAAATATTTATACTTATCCCTGATTTTAGTAGCAAAACACAACAGAATCTCCCAAAGATTAATGTAGTAGTTCTCAGTTGTGCACATAGATCTTTTCTAAGCACCTATTTCAGTTTCACAGCCCTACAGATTCTGATTCAATAGGCTTGAAGTGATTCCATGCTATCTATATTCTGAAAGTTTCACAGGTGACTCTCTGAGTAACATCTTTACTCTTGGAGACCCTTTACACTAAAGTATAAAAAGGAAGTATCTTTTTAAATATGAGAACATTGCTGAGCATTCTGAAATAAGAACATATGAGAACATCATGAAACTCATGCCAAATGTTTATTATTTCACAACACTAAAAATGCTTCAAAGAACACTGGAAAAAGATTCTCAAACAATATTGTCCATTCAACAGAGTTTGTCAATAACTTTTGGTTGGAAGATTCCCCTAGGATCAATAGGGTGAACCACTGGCCCTCACATCAAGCTGGACCTGCAGCCTTGCCTTTTGGCCTGTCAAACATGTTTTAACTTGTTTTTAATTGAGCTAAGCAATTTTAAATTGTGAGAATTCAACTTCAGCCATTCCATTTCTAGCTTCTGTTGGTAAATCAGAAGTTCTGGCAGCGTTGGGCCTGTGCTCCCACTGGGGCTGGACCATGCTGCCCCTTCAGATGCAGCTGGGCTCTCCTGGCCACCATGGTCCCCATGGTGCCCATGGTCCTCACTTCTCAAACCCTGTGGTGAGGCATACATCCCTCTTTGTCAGGACTGGCTTCCTGAGCATGTGGCCCATGCCCTTGAACAGGGATCTGAAAATTAGTGGTTACATGTGACTGTAACCTTCTCCTGGAAGACTGGGGTTTGTACTTCTGCATCAACCACTGTCTTTTTAAACTAACTCCCCAACCACTTTCAAAATTCATCTCAGCTATTCCCCACACCCCACACCAGGGAACCTTATCAGAACCACCAACCTAACTTAAGTGCCTATTTTTGGGCTCCTATAGCCTAGATTTATTTCTAAAACAAAATGCTCACAACATTATATTAAAAATGTTTAGTGGAATGTATGTCTCTCACTAATTCAAAGGTAGGAGAGTGTTGCATATGTGAACTGTGAGTAGGCAGAGAAAAGGCTGGGAGCAATAGTACGTAAGTCTCATAAGAATAAGAGCAGGAAGAGTGTCTTCTATCTGTCATTTATCCAAGCATGCATGCACAAAGATGTATTGAGTTTTGTATGTCATATATGTGTTATTTTGACGAATATCACAATGGTGATAGAGGCAAAGTCTCTGACCTCAAGGAGCTTTAGAAATGATTGAATTAGGTCAGGCACAGTGGCTTCATGCTTGTAAGCCTAGCACTTTGGGAGGTGAAGGTTGGAGGATCTCTTGAGGCTAAGAGTTTGGGACCAGCCTGGGCAGCATAATGAGACCCTATCTCTAAAAAAAAATTTTTAAAAATTAGCCAGAATGTGATAGCGCATGCCTGTAGTGCCAACAACTTGGGAAGCTAAGACAGGAGGACTGCTTGAGCCAGGAATTCAAAGTTGAGTGAGCTGTGATCATACTCCAGACTGGGTAACAGAGTGAAACCTTGTCTGAAAAAAAAATGAATTAAACTCTTGAAATCAAAAGAAAAGTGCCATTTTTGAGATATTCTAATATTGAATTGTTTTGCTTTGTTTTCATCCCTATTATGAAGATAAAGCTATCAATGTGCTGCAGGCTTAGGGTAGGGAAACCCCGTCAGCTAATAGTTTCTCAAATAAAGATTAAAGATCAAAGCCAAATATTTGTCAGCAGGTGGCATAGGAAATTGCCATAACCAAGGTGCCTCACTTAGGAGTGAAGATAGGGACAAAATAGGGAAGGAAAATAGTTGAATGAGTATACAGCTGCAGCTGATGAGGGAAAATAGGCCAGGGAAGATTTGTATAGAGAAATAAAGTACTTGATTGCACTTTATTTAAATAAATTCCCATAATATGCCTCAACAATAGCAGCAGCAACAAAAAATAAACAAGAGGGAAGAGCTTAACTGTTAAAGACTGGATAAAAGGTGAGTTAAGGAATAATGAAAAGTCTTCCAAGGTTCTCCAAGAAATAGATGTTGAGTTCTTCTTAGTTCAGATCACTGTGAAAGTTTATAGCTTTATTCCCTCAGAAAGAGAAGCCCTGTAACATGAAGTTTTTATTTTGATCTTGCAAAGAAATAGGAGAAAAAAGAGAAATGAGGCAAAAAAATAATCCACAAAAATGACGTAAGTAGAAATTCACCTGGATCAGAGATTCTCCAAGCCAATTTTCATTTCTAGAACTATCCATCCATGTGATAGCCACTCAAATAGTTTTGAGGATAAAGTAATGCTTTGGGGTTTTAACACTCCACATTTATGTTGGTTTTACAGGTCTCCCACCTTTGATTCTGAGAGTTTGGGTGCAAAAACTTGGAGTAATTCACTGTTGGATGAAATATTTTTATATATCTATCAGTTCATTTTACAAAGAGATGCTCCAGTTATAATTGTTATTTTTAAACTCTGGAAAATAAAAGTAAGCTAGAAGCCTGAAACTTAAATTTTAACATATATTTTCTTTCTTTAAAAACAACCTACACTCAATAGAAAGAGTATAGCAAACAGAAGAAACATGGAAAATTAAATGCTTCTTAATTCTATTCTCCATTCATAAAACCTGTTTGCATTTTGGTGTATGTTTTTCCAGACTTTAATGATACAAGTTTTAAAAATATTTTATCTTGTCAATAGATATTATTCTATATCAACAACTTAAGATATGCAAAATTGCATTTTTTAAATGCAAAATGATTTACTTAACCAATCTTCTACCCTTGAACATTGGCTACTATACATTCATCATTAATGTACCTAACTTTGTGACATGCATCCTTCTTTCTGTGATGTTTATGTGCAACTTTGAATATTTTCGGAGGAAATATCATAGAACTTGACATGTTTTCTGAGCTTGATTCAGTTTTCTCACTTTCCCTTTTAGACAAACTACATGGATTTGAAAAAGAGGGCTTATATTCACATTCCCAGACCAGCACTAAAGAGCACTGTTCTTTTTATTCCACACCAAATAAATAATTCTGTGTAAAAGAATAACTTTTATAGTATAAATTTGTACAATTTTAATTATTACTGATTTTGCTTTATTAATAATTACTTATATTATTTTTAAAATTTTTCTAATTTATGCATGTATTTTCTGTTGTGTTTGCATTTTGTATGTTTGGCAAGAACATTTTAATATTAATATTAGCCCTTTGTTATGTGTACTTTGCTCCAAGATTGTCACATTTCTACATGGTACTTTTTTGAATTTCAGAAGTTGGTGTGTGTGTGTTTTTTTAAAACATGGCTTTATATAATAATAGCATTTAATGAATAATTTCTATATGCTGTACTCTGGACTAAGGATTTTCAGTACAGATAACGGTTAAAATTCGCATTATTATCTCAGTTGGGTACTTTTATTTTCCCCGTTTATAAGCCAGGATTCAGAAAGAAGAGGCAGTAGCAGGAAATATTTTCAGAATTCAGAAGCCAGAGCCATCAGGTGGGAGCTAGAACCAAAAAATGAGGGTTGCTCAGTGGGATCACAGCGAGAAAAACCACTTGGGAGGAGCTGAGCCATAAAGAAGACAAAGCTACTGACCTGCCAGAAAAGTCGTCGAAGTAGGAAGAGGTGGCTCCTGGCTCTTCCCTACCTTTCCAATCTTTTTCTACTAGTAGCTCCCCGCTCTGAACCCCAGCAGACGCTAACTGACACAGGAGCATGGGAAGCAACAGTGGACAGTGGAAAGGCAAAGAAAGGATATGCGAGCAGTAAGGCAAATGACCAGCACACATTCATATTTTCATATAGTAAGTATTCCTATATTATTGGATCTTTCTTTTGTTTACAGTGTTTTTATTGCACAGGTACAATAATCTTTAGTAGTTTTAGTTTTATATTTTAATATCTATATGTTATATATTAAAGTTCTCTCTTGTTTTGTTCTTTTTTTATGTATTCTAGGCTATTTTTGCCTGTTTATTTTTTGAAATGAAATACAGAATCACTTTTTCCAAGGCCCTATAAATACTACAGGGAAGTTTAGAGATTTCTGAAGGATAGGGAGCAGTTTAAGGGGGAACATACAGATATCTTGCTGAACCTTATTAATAACACTTTGTATGAACAGATTTTAAAGGTATTAGTTCTAGCCAAATTTATGAATTTAATGTAATTCCCACAAAAATATCAAAAATAATTTTCTATGCTACTTACAAGCTGATTCTGAAATTTATGGGAAAAAAAGAGAGTAGAACAATATTTTGAAAGAAAAACTAAACTAAAGTGAATATGTCCTTAAATTTCCACATATTAAAACATATTATAAAGCTACAATAAGAAAAACGGTGTCAAAGGACCCTAATTTATTATTTTTTTCTAACATTTTTATTGCTATAGTGATTATAATCTCTTTTTTTCTCTTTTTAAGTTTTTTTTTTTTTTTGGCTCCTTCTTGAGTTTATTTAGGCAAGTTATTTTTCTAAGAAAGCAGCACCTTTATCGAGATTTTCAAACTCATCTTCATTTTGTTCTTTTTTTTTTTTTTTTTTTTTTTTTTTTTTTTTTTTGGCTCCTTCTTGAGTTTA
>NW_012114744.1:256459-386040 GCF_000951035.1 Colobus angolensis palliatus | reverse complement strand
TAGCCAGGATGATCTCGATCTCCTGACCTCGTGATCCGCCCGTCTCGGCCTCCCAAAGTGCTGGGATTACAGGCTTGAGCCACCACGCCCGGCCATTTTGTTCTTTTTTTAAAATTAAAAAAAAAATCCTTCTAAGCCTATTGTGTCATCACCCCATCTTATTCCTAATTTAGCTTATATACCAAGTAAGATGCTTTTGTTTCAAGTGACAGAAAACTCCACTCAAATTGGCTTGAGCAAAAGTGGCAATTCATTTATTTGTATTGCTGCAAATATGGTTAGATCTCACTT
This sequence comes from Colobus angolensis palliatus, assembly GCF_000951035.1. Lineage (NCBI taxonomy): Eukaryota > Metazoa > Chordata > Mammalia > Primates > Cercopithecidae > Colobus > Colobus angolensis. The sequence continues at coordinate 385,749 of NW_012114744.1, read as the reverse complement.
GAGGCATTATTGAATATAGGGGCTCAAAATATGTTATAGAAAAATCATTTTTTTCTGCTTTCACATCTACTGCCTCCCTTTGGCCTGCAGTCTCAAATATCTCTTAAGACAGCAGCCACAATCTCCCAAGATTGGATATTTCTAGCTTCAAATAAAGTATAAAAAAGGAAGAGCTTTTGTACCAACAAATGTCCTCTGTCATTCTCTTGGGACCAGCATGAGCTATGTATAGCTGTACATTATCCAGTTACTACAGGTAGTGCTGACTGGCTTAGGTCTAAGAAACAAACCTGGCATGTTTCTTCTCCAGGCTTGGGTGGTAGCCCTTGGTAGGGTGGGGGTAGCTTATCAAATGAAATTCATGGCTGCTGCCAGGAAGAGATATTGAGGAGGTTAAATAAGAAATAGTCATTATAATGTTGTCTCTCAGTGTTTGTTTTCATTATTTCTTGATAAAACCAGCTTGGTGGTTTGTCTACATTATTGTTTTCTTCCAAAGTATCGGTGCTTGGATTTACCTGAAAAATGTAGCTTTCTAAAACATGAATCTCTACCTTTACCTTAATAATCATTTTTACTTACTTTCTTTAGTTTTAATTTATTGGTGTCTTATTAACTTTTTGACTTGAATATTGTAAGTTTCTTATCTATTTATGTATCAATTTTTTAATTAAGGTAAAACCACCTGGATAATATGTTGCTGATAGTTCTACAGATGGATCCAGCCCTAGATAAATATCTGCATCTTATTTTTTCCAATTCTGCTTTCCCTTGATGAACAATTTCCAACTATCATGTGACCCAGGAATACAATGAGGAGAAATTTCATCAAAATCAAGGACGAGGATGTCAGTTTCTGATGAAAGATGCATGGCAAAGTAGCATCCTAAGGGAGTCATTTTTATATCTCTGTAAAGGAGGCATCGTTCACAATCCTGAATTGAGTACCCTTTTGGCATAACATGAGGTATGTTACAAAGTGAGACTAACGGGTATAATAAACATACATAACATTTCTTCTTTGAAATGCGGAACATAATAAGGTTAATTCAAATTGTTTATGTAGACATACACTCAGCTATTTAATGTTCAATTTATAAACTAGAATTATATAACAGTATACCTGTCCTTGTGTTTGCAATGACACTTCTTTAACTTATACATGCTAAACACTGCCTGGTTACCCCTTAGAAAATAATAAATTGCTTAATATAAAGAGTACTCTTGGCTAGGATGAGACACAATGGAATGAAGCAGTTCATAATTATTTTACTCAGGCATTTAATTTAACTAAAAACAATTATGCCATTTGTGTCAAGAACATGTTTTTTTTCATGGAAATAACAGCATGAAAGGCCTTATCGGCATATGCTTCTGAATAACCCTGACATATTTCTCACTGAATATTTTTGAGCATTTTCTTGAAATTATGCTGCCAAACATCACCAGATCCTGTTTTATTTTTGTACTCCAAGAGCCTGTATTGCCACATTTCAATTTTCTAAATAAAATGAAGTAATCATATAGCAGCGTTTGTTAAATTATAGTTAAGAAATAAGCCACTTGGACACAGCTGGCATTGTCTGTGAGTAAATGAGGAAGATCCAAGATGAAAAGCCTTTCACTTCCCAATGCAGTTTGACTAGAGCACAACCAAGGTTAATTTACAAAACAGCATGGTAGTTGACCCTGATGAAACTTCAACATATTAATATAGTGTCTAAGTGGCAGACTACAGAAGATCTCACCTAATCCACCTTATGAAAACACTCTACATAAACAAGAGTGAGGTGAAATGTATACATTATATTTAAATACACCTTTCTGTGTAGTGATTAAGAACACAGCTGGTAGAACCAGATTTCCTGGGTTTGAGTCCTGCCCCTGTCACATGTGGTTCTGTGACTTTGCTTCATTTCTCTATGCTTCAGTTTCTACATTTGTAAGATGAGAATAACGATAGAACCTACCTCATAAAGTTATGAAGAAAACTGAATGAGTTAATGTATTTAAAGTGCTTGTAACCACATCTGCCCTTGAGTAAGAGCTACTGTTTTACTTTTTTTTTTTTTTTAAGCTGCTCGCATGCATTCTCTACCTTTGTCTAATGTTTCAGGCCCCTATATAGTTATAATATATAATAATCAAATATTTAAAGCAGTGAAGCCTGGGACTTAAAAGAACATTCATATGCTGAACCAAAAATTAAACGGGTATTATGGCTTCTGTGAATTGACCAGCTCCTCCATCTTTGGAGGAAAGTGCCAGAGATAACAGCAGCAAGGATCTGGTGTCTGATTCCTCAGAAGTTCAGTTACTTTCAGTCTTCTCAGACTAAAGAAAGTGACTCCAAAAACCAATAGGCGGAAGTACTAAGAATCCAGTAACTGCAGAAGGAGAGTAGGTGGACATGACTTCCTGGTCCAAGCCAGAATACTGCACAAGCTCGGTACGTCTCTCAGAACAATCACCATGAAGTACTGTTCTCTCCTGATTTCTAGGACCCCAGATCCTAGAATTTGACTTCCTTATCCCCTCAACAACAATTCCTGACCCTGCTATCTGGCTTCAGAGTAGCAGAACCAATCAATCTGGGCTTGCTGTTTTCTTACGCATAATATTTGAGAACTGAGCTGAGCTTGTGTAACCCTGATGAGGTATGCAACACAATCACGAACATGAAATTCTTCAGGTAAAACCTTGAGAGCAGGGAGGCTATTACTCTTCCAAAAACAAACAGAGAGAATGCATGGGAGTTTCTGTAACACACTCTCTTTAGATATTAGTATTTTTCTGCCAAAAGCAACTGGCTATTAAGAACATTCTTAAAATCATAGTCCAGGCTTAACTTTCAAATTAAAGAAAGGCAGAATAGAGGCCAAAAAGTTAAGATCTTAGCACACTGCCAGACAGGTGACAAATCTTCTATAAATACTAGTTGCTACTTTATCATCACTATTATTATGATTGAAGGGACAGAGAAGCCTTTTACAAGGACAAAAGAAATTAATTGCAGAGAATTTTTCAAGAGCATTGGAGAAATCAAAGCTCCCTAAGAATAGCATCAAAAACAGTTGGTACTTAAAGTGAATGGAAGAACTGAAGCAAAATTGGACCACTGTGGATAAGAAGCAAAAATTTTCACTGCCTAGACATTTCGTTAGACTCTCAGGCTCATCTCCACTTTCACCCTCAATAATCTGCTTTTTCCTTGATTTGTGGGATTCTTCCAGTTGGCAGTCACTCACGGTTCCAGACCCACTTGGCTTGGAATTTTGGCTCACACTTCTTGTCTTATTCCATTTGGACCTGTTAACAAGGATCCAGATTGTCTACTTCACAAATAACTTATAAAGCACAAAGCACCCAAATCCTAGGAATTGTCCCCAGTATTCCCCCTCATAGGCTGAAGGGGGTCTTTAGAATTCCCACTATAATAAACAACACAAAGGTGGTCCCAGGAAAAGAGCACTGCATTTTTGCACTGCCAGTTTGGAGGAACAACCAAGGATTACCAATATCTGGATAATTTATAAGGTCAAGAAATGTATGTTGGCTCGAAAAGTGATTATGCTCCAGAAGAATGGACTCAGTTTTATCAATCCCCAGGACGGAAAAATTCGATATTTCTATTTTCTGTTTTAACTTCGGATGTTTTTGTTGTTGTTGTTTTAGAGACAGGGTCTCACTCTGTTGCCCAGGCTGGAATGCAGTAGTGCAATCATAGCTCACTGCAACCACCAACTCCTGGGCTCAAGCAATCTTCCCACTTCAGCCTCCTCGTTAGCTGGGACTACAGGCATGCCCCACCACACTCAGCTATCTTTTTAAATTTTTTTGCAGTGATGGGATCTTGCTATGTTACCCAGGCTGGTCTCAAACTCCTGGCCTCAAGTGATTCTCCCACCTTCACCTCCCAAAGGGCTGGGATTACAGGTGTGAGCCACCAGGCCTGGCCCCAATTTGGATATTTCTATTATAACCCCATTATACAGGACAACTGATTATTTTAAGTTCAGTCACAATAAACCAACTTTTTTTGGTTGCAATTAAAGTATCCAAAAGAATGGATTAAATATATTTCCTAAAAATTTGACTGCATAAAGTGAAAGGGAAAATGAAGCAGAATCCCAAACAAGAATTTTTAATATATGAGATTCTATTAATTGAATAATAAACCCTTCAGGAAACTATTGTTACTTTATATTGGTGTGTCTACCTGGTTGATTTTTATAAGATTGAGATCAGGGTCATCTGAAAAGCAAAAATCTTGATTTCTAGCTATTGTCTTTTACCATCATGGCTATCCCCACCCCATGTTTTTATTGTAACAATCATCAATTATTTTCTTCATAGCTTTTATGATAATTTGTACTTATTTTCTTTATCATTTTCTCTGTGCTTTGTAAAGCTGATTAGAGAAAAGACTAGATTTTCAGCTTCAAATGCAGAGCCAAGTAATAATAAGTGCTGTGTTAATGTTAGCTAAATAAATTAACCTAGCCCAATTTTGTAATGTTACATTTACAGATAAGGAAATGAGATTCAGTGGTAGTATTTGATGTACTGGAGATCATGCTTTTGTCCAATGGCAAATTCCAGAAATGAGCAATCTCCTGACTCTTAGAAGTTATTTTCCCTTCTGCAACAATTTGCCTCTATTAATAAGTTTAAAAGACGGTTCTCAGCCCTGACTGCACATTAGAATCATCCAGGGAGCTTTATAAAATTCCAGTGTCAAGGCCGCACTCTTCATCAATTACTCACAATAAGTATGCTTAAAGTTCTCTGGCAGATTCCAAAGTGCACTGAAGGTGCCACTCATTATATATGTGTGCGCATGTGTGTTCACATGAAGGTGTGCAAAATAAGTTTTATTTAGGAGAAATTGAAGAGGCAAAACTGTGTTTTGAAAATGCTCATCAGGCAGCTGTGTAGGATGGTTTTGGACAGAGGCTGAATAACAGCAAAATGGCCAGCTACTTGTACAGTTCACTAAACAAGAGATAAGAAAGAAATGAACTCAGATTACAGCAGTGTCAGTATCATGGAGGGAGGAGGAAGGATAGCTGAGATGCCTATAGAAATAGCTCTGCAAGATTTGGAAACTGATTGGATGTGAATGCTACAGGGGAGAAAACTCCAGGGCCTCAACAATTGTGCCTAGCCTGATTCCAGGAGTAATTTGTTACCCACATGTGGTAAATTAACACTTTGAGTGACAGTGTACCAATTTGCAAATTACTTCTTTCAGAGCATTAATGACTGAAGAGTATAATCACCATGGCATTATTTTTATTGGCATTAGCATTAATAAATATTTCATGAGCAACCAAAAAATTATAGTGACTATACTTAGAAGAAGAGATATTGTTCCAAAATATGAAATCCAGATCTTAGGTTATCACCAATGACAAAAATTATCTAAATATTTATAAATAAAATAACAATTTATTGAGTAGGAGATTAATTGAGATGAGTTGCAATTATGCTTAATGTTAAGTAGTTTTGTTTATGTAATTATAAATTGGAGGGCTTGAAAAATTGAGCAGCATGAATTCTAGCAATAATTTAACTATAACATTGGAGGAGTTAATAAACTCTCTAGATCTCAGTTGCCTTATCTGTAAATTGGAGAAAATAATATTTTATCCACCTGACAGCAACAATCTGAACTAGATTTTTTCTCCTTGCTATAGATCTTCAAGTTTGAAAAATATGGAAGATGATATAGTCTGGAAAGGACACTGGACAGGGAGTCTAATGCCTTGTGATCCAGACTATGTTCCAAATGATGTGTGTACTAAGTTCTGAATGTTTATGTTCTCCCAAAATCCATATGCTAAAATATTAACTCCCATGGTGATAGTATTAGGAGGTAGAGCCTTTGATTAAGTCTTGAGGGCAGAGCCCTTATGAATGAGATTAGTAACCTTATAAAATAGGAGCAAGTGAGCTCATTTGCCCCTTCCACCACGTGAGGACATGGTAAGAAAGTGCTGTCTGCTGTTTGTGAATCAGCAAATAGGCTCTCACCAGACACTCAATCTACCAGCACCTTAACTTTGAACTTCTGTCTCCAGAACTATGAGAAATAAATTTCTGTTGTTTATAAGCTATCTAATTTGTGGTATTTTATTACAGCAGCCCAAACAAAGACAATATGAGATTATACTAATAATTTCTAATTTTCTTTCTAGCTCTAAATTTTAAAATTCAATATCACGGAATATGATACTCTTGTGAAGATACCAAAGGAAACTAGCATACTGAATTTCTAGAAAATTGAGAAGACAGCGGCCTAGATCTAAAAAGAAAAGAGGAGAAGTCACAGAATTGTTCTTTAGCCTTTCTTCATCCACTGGTTGTATAAATGCTCTTGAAGTTTTGTGGTGACATTGCAAGACTTTTCCACAATATTTAAAAATTTGTTTTGATATGAGTGATTTTATTGCATTTTCAAATTTAGGAAGCCCGGCCTTTGTTTTACAGAAAAATTTAAGAAAATTTACAAGAGAAGTTTTCTGTTGTATACAAATGCCAGGTTTACAATAAAGAAGGCACTTTACTTTGTGGCATTTTTGCAGATCCCTCTTCATCATGCCTGTAGAAGCATGTGAGCAAAAAAAATTAATGATTAGTAGGATTGAGTTGATGAAGTGCAGCAATAAAGACTTCCAGGTAAAGGAATAACTCAGTCTTTTATTTTTAGCCTCTCAAAAGCTATAACATGAGCAGGAACGAGTCACACCGCCAGCAAGTCCATAGAAAATGCCCCCAGACCATTGGAAATGCTCTGCCAAATTTCTTGAGGAATTATGAATGAACCAGACAAATAACTCAAGCATGAAACATCAATAAAGCAGGTGTGAGATACTGGTGAGCACCATTTCCCAGACACTTGTCATTTACACAAGCAAAACAGAGGTTTATATGAAATGCAAATATAAAATGATAAAAATCTTAGCATGAGGACCAGTGCTCCAATAAGGTTACTTTAAGAGAAAAACAAAAATCGAATTCTTAAGGGCCTGTAACTGAGCTCAAGTAAAAATGGCAAAGCTATTTAACAGAAAGAGTGGAAAGAACTGAAGTTAATCAGTTTGTAGGAAATAAATAATTCAACAAATATTTTATTGAGCACATACTATCTGCCTTGGTGGGGCTGGAAACAGAAAACTCAATGTAATAAATCAGTCTGTTAAAAGGGAATATGCAATGCTCTTCCCTGTTAATTTCTTCTAAAAAGAAGGAAGAGAGTGAAGGACTTAGGTTTTGTTTCACTCAGAGGAGGAAATAGACAGGGCGAGCTTCATTGAAAATGAAGCTTCATTCAGGGTGAGCATAGATTCAAGAAATCTGAGGTCATTAACCGTGTCATAAGGGTGAAGGCACATAACAGGTAGAAGGCCAAGGTACTGCAATGAAAGTGTGAATGGCTTGTTGAGGAAGAGCAAAGAGTCTACTATAGTTAGAAAAGCAGGAATAAGTGGGGAAGTGCGGTCAACCAACAAGGTCAGAGAGCAGAGTGGGTGTGAGTAGAACAGACAATCCAGTCAGGACCGGAAGCCTTCTTGGAAAGAACTTTGGCTTCTATCTGAGGTTTTAGGCATAGGAACCATATTATTGGCACAGAGGAATTAGAACTATGTTGAGAAGGGACTGAAGGTGCAGCAAGCAACCTGTTAGGAGGCTGTGGAAATCTATTAATAGAAAAGGAAAGCAGCATAACTGTCATGAAGATGTGCTCTGAGCTCATTGCTTGTAATAGGGAAGAGTTTTGTGATATGATATCCATACCTGCTTCCCCACGGTAACTCATATCCAATTGCGTAGAACACATGGTGGATTTTGGAAGGGGTGAAGAGAACTGCCCACATCTGAAGTGTCTGTTCCTTTCTTTGTAAATATCTCCTTCCAATAATTCATCCCCTTTCTTAGTTCAGGTACCTTCTTTCTTCTCCAAATCCAAAGCCATATTGCTGGCCCCCTCCTCTAGACTGAGCTCTAATTGCCCACCTCCAAATACCTCCTAGTTTCCACTTGGTCATGTGTCCATTTCCCCAAGTCAACGTTTCCAAAATCTATGATCCTACTTGATCTTACCTAAGACTCTTCTAAAAACTATTTTAATTGACGAACAAAATACTTCAAAGGTTCACAGTATATACAACCTAGCACCTAAAGAGTAAGGATCATTTAATGTGCAAATATTGTTAGAAAAAAAAAGAAAAACATAAGTAATTTGGATTGTATGAAAATTAAATTATGTTTATCAAAAATGTAATGACTTCTAAGACAAACCAGAAAGATTAAATAAAAGTCTTTAAAAATGAGATTCTATTTTTCCATAATCATTTTTGAAGAGTGCTTTTCAGCAACGCCATCCACTGTCAGTGGGCCATGGGTTGGATGTCAAATGTGTACAATCTTTTTGAAGAGCAATCTGATAATAGCTATTAAGTGCCTTTTTAAAGTCCAATTGGCAGTATAACTAAAGTTTTATTCATTTTCTTAAGAAAGGACAAATTCAGAATGTGTTTATGAAAGTGTTTTCAAATAATTCGTTACAAAAACAGAGAATGAGAAATTACCTCAATGTTCGACAGTAGATCCAGTAGTTGATTTTTACACAACAATTAAACATATAATTCTGTAAAAAAAAAATTTGTTTCCCAGCTATTCAGGAGGCTGAGGCAGGAGAATCACTTGAACCCAGAAGGCAGAGGCTGCAGTGAGCCAAGATCATGCCATTGCACTCCAGCCTTGGTGACAGAGTGAGACTCCATCTAAAAAAAAAAAAAAATTGTGGGTACATAGTTGGTGTATGTATTTATGAGTTACATAAGATGTTTTGATATAGGCATAAACATATAATTCTTGAAGAATACTGGCCATAGGAAAATACTCATAATTGAATGTAAAATTTTATGAAATGTAAAATTGCAAATATAGCATATATTAGTTTGTTATTGTTGCTGTGACACAAAATACCACAAACTTTGTTGCTTAAAACAGCACTATATATTATCTTACAGTTCTGGGAATCAGAAGTCTGGAATGGGTTTCCTTGGGCTGAAAAGCTGTTAGCAAATCAGACTTCTTTTCTAGAAGCTATAAAGAAGTTCAGAAACTCTAATGTTTTATTGCCTTTTCCAGGTTTTAGGGCTGTGATATGTTTAGGCTTTCTGTCCCCACTCAAATCTCATCTTGAATTGTAATCCCCAGACGTTGAGGGAGATACCTGGTGGGAGGTGTTTGGATCATGGGAGTGGTTTCCCCCATGCTATTCTCGTGATAGTGAGAGAGTTCTCACAAGATCTGATGATTTTGTAAGCGTCTGCTATTTTCCCTGCTTACATTTCTCTTTCCTGCCACTATGTGAAGAAGGTCCTTGCTTCCTCTTCACCTCCCACCATGATTGTAAATTTCCTGAGGTTTCTCCAGTCATGTGGAACTGTGAGTCAATTAAACCTTTTTCCTTTACAAATTACCCAGTCTTGGGCATTTCTTTATAGCCGTGTGAGAACAGACCTAATACAGGCTGCCTGCATTCTTTGGCTAATGGCTCTCTTCCATCTTCAAAGGCACTAACTGCTAGTCTTTACTGCATTTTATTACTCTGATATGTATGGACTCTTCTCTCACTTCCAAATTAAAGGGCTTTAGGATTACACTGGGCAGACCCAGATAATCCATGATAATCATTTTATTTCAAGATCAGTGATTAGCAAATTTAGTGCCACCTGCATCCTTAATTCCCCCTTGTCATATAATATGTAAATTGGCAATATATAGACTAATGTATTCACAGGTTTGACGGATTAGGACATGGACATCTTTCGGACCCTTTATTCTGAGTAGCACAGTATGTTTTAAAATTTTATAAGCTGTAATACTTTTATACACATGAAATGATTTGAAGGAAATGTAATAAAATATCAAAAAACCAATCCCAGTGGTTGGATAACAAGTAGTTTTTGTTTTTTTCCTCCTCTATACTCTTTTTTTAATTCTTTCTTTTCTTTCTGTTTTTTTTTTTTTTTTTATACAGAATCCTGCTCCATCACCCAAGCTAGAGTGCAGTAGTACAGTTATGGCTCACTGCAGCCTCAGTCTCCCAGGTTTAAGCCATCCTCCCACCTCAACCTCCCAAGTAGGTGAGACTACATATGCATGCCACCATGCCCAGCTAACTTTTTTATTTTTATTTTTCATATAGATGGGGGAGGTCTCACCATGTTGCCAGGGCTGGTCACTAACTCCTTGGCTCAAGCAATCCTTCTGCCTCAGCTTCTCAAAATGTTGGAATTACAGACGTGAGTAACCATGCTCAGCCTACACTTTCATATCCTCCAAATTCAATGCAATGAGTCTTCTAATTTTTAAAAAGTAGAGAATAAACTTTCTTAATGACTTTATCTTTGCTATTACATTAATCTAAATTCCATTTTATAATTGTCAAGGCAAATATTTTTCACTTCATAAATCAGACTTTCACTGATATATTTCCACCTTTTTCATCTTCCTCTCATCTTGTTCTTCTACTATTTTAATTTTACAAATACCAGCTGTCCTTCAAAGTTCAGAGTCTTAAAATGCTTCCTTAGATTATTACAGTTCTTACTCATCTAAAATTCTCCAACACCGTCTGTACCATGAAATTCAACCAATTGCTCGCCACTGCGCTTTGGAAGCTCATATCTGGTATCACTAATGAAAGGTTGCTTCTCAGAAGCCAGGAGCCCCATGCTCTGTATTGCTGTCATATTTATTCATTGTACCTTGAGACATGTTAATAATATTATATGTACTCCTAAACATTTGTTGAAGTATGCTTCTAAGATTTTGAAGTAATATTTCTTTGATTTCAAATCATTTTATTCATTTCTGAGGTTTTTTTTTTGTGTTTGTTTTTTGTTTATCTCCTCAATGAAAACTGTTGTAGATATGAAAAGAAAACCCATTGTCATCACCTTCTGACCAATAAATACTTTAAGTCATCCAATTTGTTTGCTGTTAATCCTGTAATTTCATTTTTCTTCTGTACTGATCCTCTTCTCTAGTCTATAAATTAATTAAGTCACTTACAATTAAAATAAAATTCCCACAACTCTGCATTTCCTCCCCTCTATGCACCGTCTTGTCCCATTGACAGCCAAGCCTTTTAAAAGTCTATTTTCTCTATGGCAGCCTCCTTAACTTTCTCCCACTTCTACTTTTAGTCTCCACCAGCTCCACTGACACTGATCTGACAGGTTACCAACCCTGCTGATAGCCAAATCAAGTGGACTAACTTTAATCTTCACGATCCTTAGCTGCTCAGCAGTACTCAACAACAGTAATTGTTATCTTCTGGACACTCTTCTTTAACTTCAAAAAATGTTTTATCAACTAGACTCTAGTCTTATTCCCACCTAGTGTGCCCTCCCTGCTTGCCACTATGATCTTTTTTTTTTTTTTTTTCTTCAAGACAGAATCTCGCTCTGTCACCCAGACTGAAGTGCAGTGGCCCGATCTCGGCTCAGTGCAAGCTCCACCTCCTGCGTTCACGTTATTCTCCTGCCTCAGCCTCCCGAGTAGCTGGGACTGCATCCCACCATCACGTGATGCCCACCATCATGCCTGGCTAGAAAACATAATTCAGCATGGTACTTTCTACAATATTGAGAAGGTCCTATGCCTTTAAGGTCCAATATAGTAGCAACTAGAAACATGTGACCACTGAGGACATACTATGTGGCTAGTGCAACAAAGAAACTGAAGTGTTAACTGTATTTAATTCCAATTAATGATAATTTAAATGGCCACATGTAGCTAGTGGCTACAATACTAGACAAGCTAGTTCTAAAATATATGTTACTTTTTTATGGCTGCCCATTGCCAAAAAGATCTCAAACTTTAACATGCCTAAGGATTATGTGAATAACTTGTTTAAAATGTCTATTTCACGGTTTTAGCCTATGTATCTATCTATCTAGCTAGCTAGCTAGCTATCTAATCTATCATCTTTCTATCATCTATCATCCATCTATTTACTTTAAAAGCCAACAGCCTATTGAACTAATAGTCATTTTTCTCCCCAGATACTGAAGGTGAGAGGGATAGATGAGCTGATCATTATTCTTCTTTAGATATGGACAGAGTCAATATAAAATTGTAATAGCCTTGACCTAGGCTCAGATGACTGTTTGATATATGACATACCCAGCTCCAATCACCCTCAAATTAAAAAATTTATTGACATTATGCCTTAAACACTGTTCTAAGCACTATCATTTTCCCAAGTTTCAAGGTATTAAAGCCCAGATCTAGGAATGAAACAACTTCCCTACTATTAATCTCAAGGGCAGAAGTCAACATGACACAAATTAGAAACATAATCAACTTTATTGCATTAGAAAAATTAATGTAAACCAGATGGGTAGGTCACATCTCTATGGTTAGGGTCCAGGAGTATAAATTCTCAATCTCAGGTGAATCTAATGAATACTGTAGCCTAAAATTTAAAATACAAATTCCCTACCAAGTTCTAGGAAAACCTTTCATGACTTTCCAGCTTCATGTTATTTATTACCACCACATTTTTCCTACCATCCTTTATCGTTTTCACCAAGTCATGGTATGTGTGTGTGTGTGTGTGTATATAGCATATAGTGTATATATATATACACACACACACATACTACTTTATATATATATATAATATTGCTATTAATTTAAAGTATTGCTATTAATTGAAAATTTACTATGTGTTAAGTATCCATCATGCATTTGATCATTTAATTTTTATACAGTTTCATGAGGTGAACACATCATCCATGATTTTATTAATAAATTGAGCCTTTCTTTAAGTAACTTATCCCTCATTATATAATCAACAATTAGTATGTCAGCAGAAATTGTATGCAGGAGCAATGGATTAGATATGCATAAAGCAGCATAGGTAGATCTAACTCTTTTTTTTTTTTTTTTTTTGACACAGAGCCTTGCTCTGTCACCCAAACTGGAGTGCAGAAGTATGATCCCAGCTCACTGCAATCTCTGCCTCCCAGGTTCAAGCAATTATCTTGCCTCAGTCTTCACAGTAACTGGGATTACAGGCATGCATCATCGTGCCTGGCTAATTTTTGTATTTTCAGTAGAGACAGGGTTTCACCATGTTGGCCAGGCTGGTCTAGAACTCCTGACCTCCAGTGATCTGCCTGCTTAGGCTTCCCAAAGTGCTGGGATTAGAGGTGTGAGCCACTGAGTTCAGCCAGATACATCTAAAATATTGTTCTGAGTAGAAAAAATAGGTGATTAATATGCAATATCACTGACCAAAATTTAAAACTATATGCAAAAATTCAATAAGATATTTGATAAAATGTATCCAAAGATGATTGAGTGAGAAAGAATGGGAATATGGTGTGTGGATAAAAGACAATAAATGAATAGATAAAACAAGAGAGGGACTTTGTTTAAACCAAGTATAATATACTACAACCTGGAGAGAGAAAGAAAGAGAACTCTCACTAGCATTACAATATGTTAATAAGAGTAATTGTGAATTGTCCTCTGAGGTTTTTAAATATAAACCTACAACACTTTGTGTGCATTACCGAATGAAGGCACTAGGTGTTGAAAGCTGAGACTTTAGCAGCATCCCCTTTTTACTCACAAATGTACTTATGTTTCACTAAGGAAGCTGAGAGAGCAGTTAATTTTGTCAGTTTATGGGTTGTTCAATGCTTATTTTCCAGTTGTCTTAGTCATCCACTACATGCTTGTTTTAAGTATTGTTTCTCTTAGAATCAAAATATCTTTTTGAAAAGAAAAGAAAAAGCTGTTAGGTACTTCATTTACTTGGTATATCCCTAATTTATTCATTCAACAAAAGCATATATTTATCTGTCTTCTAGATACAAGTGCCAGGAACTATGCTAGTTCTTTCATGAATGTAAAGTGTTTGTGATGATTATGAAGTATGAAATAGATGGCCTCCCAAAGTCTGATCATTTACCGTCAAAGCTTATCATGGTTAGTGTTAAATTTAATCCTTATGTCTAGAACAATCAAATTTATTCTAGCACATGCAGGTTGTTATAATTATGTAATCCCAACCCTTCATTCCAGAAAACACACACACACACACACACATACACACACACAATCAAAGACACATTCAACTGTAGCCTTGAATTGCAGAAAGCGATAGTGGAAAGATCTTATATGTAAGGTATTTGATCCATATTAAGTTATTCTTCAATATATTTGTCAACAATTTACTTTCCTTGGTGTTCATCTGTATATATATATATTTCTCACCAGAATGACTGGCATAGGGAGAATATTTAAAAAGTGTTATCTAGTCCAAAAAATGAAAAATTTAACATTCCGTGTTGTTGTTGACCGACTAAATCTGGTTCTAATACTGAGTGGAATTTCCAAACATGACCCTGGGGCAAGCAGAAAGCAAACGTCAACATATTTCCCAAGGTATTAAAACTATCAGAAGGAAGTACTAGTATTTCCTTAAACATACACAACACAAAATGAATCAAGATATGATGTCATGCTTTATCGAAGTATTTATTTTCATTATAATTCACACAGTTCTTCAAGGTCAAAGTGACACTAGTCTTACTAGAAAATATGGGATTTGAGTTGCATAAATCACTCTCTACTGTTTAGAAAACAATCCATGAACTTTCATGAATTTGGGACACAACTCTAGGAACTGGATGGTATCAAAATTCAAAGATAAGTGGCAATATTTCTTATTTCTTTTTTAAAGCTTTCATTGGAAAAAAAAAAAAGTTAACTTTTGTGGTTATGTTGAAAAAAAAATGCAAAGACCAGTACAGCCTATCCTTTTTTCTTTTAGAAGTTGTGGAGGCCTTTTTTTCAGCAGTGTGATTCCCTGACATCCCCCTACCCTGCCATTCTACTAAATTTCCTCTCACATCTTCTATACAGCCCCCTCCCACATACACAGGACAGAAGTGGAACAAGTGGAGAAGAAAATGATGAGAGTAATGCCGAGGGAAGACAGCAGTGTGTTTAACATCACAAGATCAGAGGGAGCCCAGAAGCAGAACCTAGAAAAATCCTTTCACAGCATGCAATATAGAACAAAAATCCCCAGAAAACTCAAATACTACTATTATCATGTTTCAAAACAAGAAAGCTAAGAAAGGTGACAAAAGGACCCAAGAAAAGATAGCACACACTTTCAGCCACCTGTGTGTCGCGTGGAAAGTTTTCATCAGAACCCTTTAATTCTTTCTTTTGATGTATAAGCCCAATCAAGACAATAATATGTCCTTGAACCAAAATGAATCCTCTATCATAGACTATCACTCTGGGTGATAAACAAAGCTTTTAAAGACATAAACTAGCTCTGTAGGTGGCCTTCACTCACTCCAAGAAAGCCTTTGATTAAAATAAAAATGTATGTAGGAACAAACTTGAATGAAGGCATACAAAAGTTTCATTCCATTTGGGAGAAATAAACATGAAAATGAGACCTTTTCAATACCCCTACAAGGAAAGACAAATTGATCAAACCAGACAGTAAGAAAAAAGGAGAAAAAACAAACGCCCTTCAACTGCCTCAAGATTTTTAGGGAAATAAACATCAAGGGTTGAACTACCCTAAATAATTTTTTTCTACAGTATTCCTTAACATGCTCAACAACAAATATGAACATCTGTTCAACTGGCTTACCTCAGAGTGCTGAAAAGCAAACAAAAGTTAAAGGAAGCTTGTGACTTCTGACCTAATGACCATCTGAGGCAGCCCTCTTAGATGAAGAGATGAATACTGGTGCAAACCAAGTGAAAGAAACCAAAAGACAAGTGAGAAATGAAAGAACAATGGGAAACAAAGGGATGAAATTGGAGCTGAGCTGGATTTTCGTATTAAGAACAGAACTCCTAATGGACAAACATTTCTTCTGGTTCATAACTATAGATGGCTATAATTAATAATGGAATCCCTTTCTGCCTAGTAACAACATGTGCAAACATAAGTTATTAGGTAATTCACAAAGAAAAGCAATTATAATTATTGTACATTTAATCACCTAGGAGAGTATCCTGTTGGATGTTGAATATAACATAAACAAAACTTTCTAAAGACAACTCTCATAAAGTGAATTCATAGCACAATCACTAGGAGCACAACCATTTTTCAGAATCTCAAGCGGATAAGAGAAATTCAGAATTGAGGGTACTGTTAGTAAACTTACCATTTGATGTCTCGAAGAAGACCGGAGTACTCAAAAATGACAGAGGTCAGTGGCAAACCATTCACTTTAAGTTCTCTAAAAGTACATTAGAAAAAATACCTATAAGCTTTTTGGGGAAAAGAGGTTGAATTTGGCTACTGGTTGATATGGCTAGGTATTGTTTTTCTAGGAAAACCAAAAGAAATAAAAACTGTACATGAACAGACATTTTTTAAGCTATCACAAGTTCTGCTGACAGATTTGATGGTTCATAGAGCAAAGATATTGCAATCTGACTTTACTGTAGAGAAAATACAAAGTAGAATTTTAATTTTTTATTTCTTCATTCTAGCATATCTTTAAATTTTAAAATACATGGAAATGCTGAAATACTATCATGTAAATAAGATAGAATTTTAAATTAGTTTAAATGTTCCCTTCTTGTTTATTACCTCACACTGAAATAAAAGTGAATAAATAAAAACAATAAGTTAAGTACTAGTTCTTCCATAATTCAAATTTTTTTGGCCAATTCCTAAAATCATGTGTGGTGAGATATTAGCAATTCTTAATTTGTCTTAATATTAGGGTACCCGTAAGACAAGAATAATTTAAATCAATATTTATTACCCAAACTTATTTAAACTAATTTTTTTTCCTTTTAGCTCATCAAATATTCCTTATTTTAAAAATCAGAATCGCTAATAATCAAAGACAGTTATTAATACACTAACAACTGAGGCTCTGTGTTTTTTTAAGTTACATATAATATATTTTATTTTTGAAAAAGTACAAAATGCTTGGAGGAAGCATCAAAAATAACTATTAATTATTGATATCCATAAGGAAACCATATATAAATGCATTTAAGCACTCTTAATTGTTTTACTCAAATAATTACAAAGATTCAGAATGACTGATTTTTGGCTTTGCATAGTAAAGAATACTAATATAGATAAATTATCAATTTAATAATAATTTTTAAACTGCCTGAAATACTTGGTCTCAGCAATTTATTTTTTTTCTAGCATACTGTTTAGAAATCTGGGAAACACAGATCACAGAAAGAACAAAAATCACTAAAAGTATTCAAATCTCATCAATTAGAGGCAACCACTATTAAGCATTAGCATATTTTTCTAAAAGAGTGAAAGTGCTAGAAAGAAAATTTTATGAAATTAGGGATTTACTATTCTTTTTTTTAAAAAAAAGCATTGTATTCTTACATGAAGGATATCAATACCTTGTATCTTAATGTTTGTGGTAGCAATGTTCCCAGTTAGCCATTTTGCCTAATAATTTTGTTTCTGTGAAATTCATGAAGTGAATCATCTTCCTGAGGTGTGATCTTTTGGAAGCAGGGACTTTGTTTCAACATTATGTCTTTTCCCCATTGCTTTCAAACTTAAAAAGTCACTAAATATTTACATAAAAGGTAATGATGGTTTGATCAGAGTAATTTTTTGGGGCAGCAATTTTCAAACATTTAATTTCAGGTTCCCATTACACTTGGTTATATCTGTCTATAGTTTCCATATTAGAAATTAAAACTAAGATATTTTGTGAAACTATAGTTTTAAACTCCTTCTATACAAATATCATGTTTTTGTGAAAAATAACAATATTTTCCAAAATGAAAATATTTATGAAGAAAAGTTTCGTTGTTTTTACACACTTGCAAAACTCTTTCATGTCTGTCTTAATAGACAAGAGCTGTAGTCTAATATCTGTTTTTGTATTCAGTCTGTTGCAATATGGTGCTTTGGTTAAAGTAGGGGAAGAAAACTCTGGTTTCACACAGATATGTTGATAGAAAAAGAAAGAATATTATGATAGTCTTTTAAAATAATTGTAGATATTCTTCTTTGATGGTCCTTACACACAAAATATTGCATATTTAATTGCACACACACTAGTTTCTTAAAGGTTAATTGCAACTAGAATTCTGGAACCGTGTCAATAAACTTTTTGTACTGTTGCATTAAAATCTATTGACCTGTGTTGCACTTTGAATGGTCTTTCACCCTCACACAATCCTATAACATCATTCATTTATCTTTGGGAAATTTGGTTCCCTTAGTTACGCAGAGCTTCCAAATACTAACTTTCATTATATTTCATTATCTAATGTTTTCAAATTGCACTTATTGTTATTATCATTGATTTTATTTAAAAAAATATTCTGAGTAATGGATACAAATTTTCAAAAATTCAAATTTTCACTTGAAAGTTCAAATTTTATTATTCACAATAAATGCTGACCGTTGTTTCCCTTGAGGTGACAGATTTACTTCATCCATGTTTGAGATAAGCCTGCCAAATACCATACCAGCCTGAAAAACTGTAGGTTGTCTATTAGTAATTGTTTCAAGTAAAAATGATTCACCATGAAAGTGGCTTGTTTAGCTCATGATTGAAACACACAAGTGTTTTTCCTCAATGCGGTCATTTGATTACAGCATGCAGAAGTATTCTTCCAGTTTTATCAAGCTGAATACGTAGAAAATCTTGTGCCTAAGGGTCAAGATTGCATGCAACTAGTAGGTATTATTGCTCCATCAAAGATATTCTTAAGGGAAAATGGCAACTTCTTTTAATATCAGCTTGTGCTGACAGAGGAGACAATGATTAATTTTGCAGTTTGGTGCCAATGTCATGCTTTGTGTTAAAGATCAGTTTTACTCACCAATGCTTTTGCACCATAAGTATACAAATATTGACATGATGAAAAACATCAACTAGTATCTTCCTGTTACTATGAAAATAGTTTTAATCTTGAAGACCCACTGCAAAGTTCTCATGGGCTCCCAGGAGTATGCGGACTACATTTTGAGAACCTCTACTTTAGATAATTTTTCTGACAGGATTCCTGGGGATTGCATGTGATTTATCCAGTCCTATTGCTCGTTGTTAGAATAATAGTTTGTTTTATTTAACATATAACATTAATCCAAAGAATCTTTAAAAATCAGATTGGCAAGCATCCTCCTCCCGTCCGCAGCCAACCACCACTACTGAATAACCTGTCTGCGACTACCCAAGATTGCCAAGGTCATAAAAAGTAAGGAAAGACTGAGAAACTGTCACAGACCAGAGGAGACAGGGGAGCCAAGTAAACTTAAAGCGATGCAACACCCTAGACTGAACTGTACAACACAAGGATATTAATGGAGAAACTGATTAAATCTAAATGAAGTCTGAAATGTGGTTAATAGTAATGTAGCAATGTTGGTTATTAATTTTGAAAAATATAATGTAAGGTATTACTAATGGGGGAAACTGGATGATAACAATATAAGAACTCTCATTGCTGTCTTTGCAACTGCTCAACAAATCCAAAGATTCTTCTAAAATTTAAAAACAATAAGTTTTTGAGGGAGAAAAATCTTAAGGCAGATCATGGACCCACACACAGAGCTCAAAATTACTCCTCTGCTGAAAATTCATTTGCTAACTATTTTGTACAACGTTAGAGCCAAAGTGCTTAGCATCCCTATATAATCTGGCCACCCACCAACTTTCTAGTATTTTTCTTAGGTGGTCTTTCCCTAGCTCACTTTGCTTCAGTCATGCAGGACGCTGGGCAGTTCCTCTAACATCTTAAGTGTGTGTCTGCCTCGGGGACTTTGCTCTTGCTTTTACCTCTGCCAGGAACATTCTTCTCCCAGATAATGGAAAGATTTATTCCCTCACTTCCTTCAGGCCTCTGCACAAATTTCACCTTATTGGAGAGGTCTCCTTCATCTATTCTATATAATATAATAAGCACCCATCCCACTTTGTCACTCCTTATTCCATTTACTCTGCTTTATTTTTCTCCATCTGCTATAACATCACCAGCTAACATATATTGTTTATTGTCTCTTCTTCCTGAAGTGTAATCTTTTGAAGTCAGGAACTTTATTTCAACTTGATGTCTTATTCCAACATTATGTCTCTGATTAATTTTATGTGTGTTTAAAAAGTATTTTGATCATATGAACTAAACTTAGCAGTTTTTTTAAAACAATGTATTTTCGTAGCAAAACAAAAGAGTTGAAAATCCTGTTTATTCTTCAAACTGTTTCTGGAATTGTTACTGGTTAAGTTTGATTTTAAATTTCTGTATACTATAAGGATCTAGGGAGATTCAGGGGGAAATATAGACTAAATATCCAAACGAGACAACATTTTAATGGCCACCATGATTAATTTAAATATCACTAGTATAAAATAGCAGCATGAATATTATATCTTCTAAAATCTTATAAATCTGGTAACTTCTCTAAGAAATTTCAGGTAGAAAAACCTCTGAATAAATCTTATCTTCTGAAGGGTGTTACACAAAAATGAACTGGGAAACAATTTAGGTCATTTTTCTAAGATAAAGATTTAGTTGAGAGATGTGTTTTTGATATTTACCTAATTTTTCCACACTGAATATGTAGGTATGCTGTGTGTATATATATAAGGTCTCTTTCTCCTAGCTAATATTATCAGTCTATTTGCATGGAATATATATATATATTCCTTATTTTAATTCTTATTGCTAGATAAGTGACAATCCAAGTAAAAAGTGCACAATATTAGAAAAGAAAGTCCTTCAATGTCTGATTGCATTGTCCTTCACTAATTGTGCCTAACAATTTATTCAAACTTTGAAACCTTTTTAAAAATTATGTTTTACACCATTTATAAATAACAGCAGAAAATTAAATGCTGCACTGTTGTATTTTGAGTTACCGTATTTCTTAAAAGACAAATGGTTTTCTTTCTACATTTATAGAATTCTAAGCGATAAAAAGTTTTCGCTGAATTCTGAGCTATATTCAAATGTCGTTTCTTACTTTTGGAATTTTTAGATTTGAGATACAAAGACTGTTATGATTGGCCCAAAAATAGTGTTCATTTTTTAGTATTGACAAACCTTATATATTTTTAAACTGAGCATATTAATTCCTCATGACTCCTGTGCCGATACCGTCTTCTGTCCCTGACTCCCAGGACATCTGTGTCTGGATTCTGGGTAATTATAACTTGGTAGAACTTATAGTAATATTTAATATATGGCAAATATATAAGTGTTTTAAAGTCATCAAATTACTAGGGCAGAAAGAAAGTTCTGAGATTGGAAATAAAATCAATATTTTCAACAAAACTATAAATTTGTTCTCCAAATATCTATATAGACATATATATCTCTCTCTATAAATAGACAGATCTTATATATAGGAAAAGAGAGAGAGATTTTATCTCAAAACAAGCTAGATGGTGGATCTGTAGAACAGACTGAAACAGGTACATGAAGTCATAAACGAAGCCGAGGCTGTGGCCCCACTGAGCTCTGGACCCACACACAGGTCAAGATAGCAGAAAGTTCTTCTACTGTGATGTCATGAAGATCCCACACAAAGTGGGGAACCTACACCAAGCTTAGTTCTTGACACAAGTACCAGGGAAGTTGTTTCCTGTTCCCTGCCCTCTGCTCCCACTGTTCTTTGAAAAGAGTATGAAAATAGGTGCTTTAAATTACTTGGGATCATAGTTTATGGGATAACATATGTTTTGAGAGGCAGGAAGAAGGGCATTCAGACTTGAAGCAAACTCAAAATCCAACTCAGATACTGGGTGTCTCACATATCTGCATGAATAACAAGAA
This sequence comes from Colobus angolensis palliatus, assembly GCF_000951035.1. Lineage (NCBI taxonomy): Eukaryota > Metazoa > Chordata > Mammalia > Primates > Cercopithecidae > Colobus > Colobus angolensis. The sequence goes on along the minus strand of NW_012114744.1, from coordinate 363,897 downwards.
TGTTTGTAAAATGAACGTCCTTGGGAGATAGAGTTAGCATCTCCCTCTGAAGCCCTGGTCATGTTTTCTTATTCTTCAGTGTAATAAATATAACATATTTCTCCAGGACAAAAGTAAAACACATTTGCTTTATGTGTTTTAGATTAGAAAACAGGTGAGTTCTCTAATCTTGGGTAACCCAGTCTTCTTCATGTACAGGCATTGCCTGTCCCTCTTTGTTTTATCCTGTGGGAATTGGAGCTCATAGATCTGGTGCAAATAACGTTATTTTGGATATTGCTACTTCTGTTAGTAATTATGCTCTTTGTCTTTAGCCCAGGAATCTCATGTTTTCTGACAGCATCTATGAAACTGTGGCAGGCTGATTTTTAACTTGCAGATAGAGTAAGCTCTCAGACTCTTCACAGTTGTAGGCATTGTTAAAGGATTGAGGTAAGTCTCCATGAAGCGGTGTGGAAAGATCTCCAAGACATATTGCTAAGGAAAAAGAATCTCAAAACTACATATGCATATATTAATACATACACATGATATATATATATAATCATATGTACATATATAGATGCATGATCACATATGATATACATACACTATAAACCCATTCTTGAACTCAACACACACAAATAAATATGTAAATATTCAAAGAAAGTTCCAGAAGAATGTGCACCAAATAATTAGAGATGACTACTCATCTACCAGAAGAGAAATGTGATTGGGCATTTGGGTTGGAGGTGAGTGGGACAATAAATCAGGTGTTGAGGAGAAAAGAGTTTAAGCAGTTGGCTCAGGATATATTCAGCCTCTTTGCCAATGGGAAGGACCTCTGGTTTCAAGAAAATAAGGAAAAGTAATTTGATCTAATCTCCTTGTCAGCTGGACTTCCATGCAAATAGACTGATAATATTAGCTAGGAGAAAGAGACCTTATTCACAGAAATCTCTTAGCAGGATGTCCCTGAGGAAAGGATTATTTATAATAATTATAATCCATATGTAATAAATACATCCAAGTAAACCTATGGATTTATGAGGCATGACTTCTAAGAGAATGTCCCATAAATTATAGAACTTTCTTGGGTAAAAAAAAAAAAAAAAAAAGAATTTAAAAAAAAAAAGGAAATGTAGTATCGTTTAAATGCTTCTGACTGTATCAAGTGACCTTGCACAACCTTTGTTGGATGTCTCAAATGACTCTGGACCAAAGATAATATGCATAATCTAAAAAGAAGGACCCAAGGAGTCACATAGAAGTCCCAGAAGTTTCTGCTTCTAGATTGAGGATATCTTTAAAATTATTTGTAAAGTTTAATACTGGGTGTGATGTCAGATTTGTGTGAGACTGTTTTGATAATTCAATACTACATTCACCAACACACTACTTCCCTGACCACCTCTACACAACCCATACATTTTGATTATTCTTGACAAAGTCATCAAAAATACAATAAGCCCTTTTCAGTACACTTTATATATTTGCCTAATTAAAATTATATTTGCATTTTTTTCTTGGATTCTATGATACTCTTTCTTTACGGGTATTTTTCCACCTTCTAACAATTCTACATACTTTTTTTTCTTTTGAGACGGAGTCTCGCTGTGTTGCCCAGGCTGGAGTGCAGTGGCTCAATCTTGGCTCACTGCCAGCTCTGTCTCCTGCCTCAGCCTCCCGAGTAGCTGGGACTACAGGTGCCTGCCACCATGCCTGGCTAATTTTGTTTTTGTATTTGGGTTTCACCATGTTAGCCAGGATGGTCTCGATCCCCGGACCTTGTGATCCACCTGCCTCAGCCTCCCAAAGTGCTGGGATTACAAGCGTGAGCCACTGCACCTGGCCTGATGAGCATTTACTTTATCCTTGGTACTTAGCCTGTATTTCCTATTTTATGCTCACAACACCCCCATAATATGTGTTATTATCTCCATTTTATCTCTCTTACAGAGGAGCATAATGAGGCTCAGAGAATGCAGTCATGTGCTCAAATTTACACACACAGTGCATTATAGAGCCCAGATCAAACCCAGTTCTTTATGCTTCCAAAGCCTGGGCGCTTACTTCTTTCCTTATTTTCTCTCTGACTCTTAAATGTTTTCCCAAAATTTCTTTTCTTACACTTCTATGCCTGCTCCAAATTTGTATTCTTAAGCTATTCTGGATCAACAGCCACTTTGAAAGCTTGAAGAAAATGATGGACTTATTTCCCAGAAAAGTGCATATAGAAATAAATACAAACCCATTTCATACTTCTATGACTTTCCAGTGAAATCTGGCCATGACAAGAGGTGCCGGTCTATGTGTTTATTCTAGTGATCTTAAGTCTAGTAGCTTCAACAAGCACCTGTTTGTGGTCGCCTTTTATAGCAAACGCATCTAATGCCATTCACCATTAAGCACTCTAAGAGTGCTACCTCTGTTTCAGCTGTGGACAGCATCGATAGTCCCCTGAGGGCTTGCCAATAAAATCTAGCATCAAGTAACCACTTACTAATGTTCTGCATCAAGAGTTCTAGCTCAGACCACCGTGGAATCCAGTCTGGTCGGAGTAAGTGCAGCTTGGCAATGTGGGATCTTACCACTGGGAGCAATGTCAAACAATGGAGTAGGAGTTTCCGGATTAATGTCCCTACTTCCTATCCTTTAGGTGCACATTTCTGGGAAACATTGTGTGTCTTCTCAGTGGTGGAATGGAGCCCCACTACCCACAGTGACAACCTCAGTGACACTCAACCTGGCTTTTCCTCCTTATCTGTCTCACTCTTCCTGCTCTCTCACTCCTGCTCTTGGGATCACCTCCCAAATAAACTAAATATGAATTCTTGCTTCAGACTCCTCTTTCAGGCCAACCCTATCCGAGCTAAAACAACTCTCAAATTCTCCGATTCACTTTTCTACTACTGACCTCTCTTTTGAGGTACCATCCAGCATGTCAAACTGCATGAATAATTTAACTTTTGTGTTGTATGAGGCCTTCATTCTTAGCACATTCAATTTCATCTAATGTCCCTTATCTTGGTTAGTGACATCATTATAAGGAAGTTCTTCAAGATCAAAATAAAACAAAACAAAACAAAACAAAAAAACAACTTTGGTGTTGTCCTTGACTCTTTCTCATTCTGTTTGACCATCAATTATCTCCCAAATGTCTCATTTCACCCACCCTCCTCCTTTCCCCACTGCCCTAGTCTTAGCGTTGAGTTGGAGACAATCACTTACGTCTCTATACTAACAGCCTCATAATCTGGTCTCACTTTCTCCCTTTCCTCTCCCTCATTTCCAGTATCTTGCACTCTATTTGCCTAATGATCTCTCTAAAACACAAATCTGAAACTGCACTTCTGGCTTTAAATTATTGCAGAGAGTACAAAATATGAGTTACTTGGCATGGTGTAAAAATTTTTAAAACCTTCACAATGTAGCCACAGTTTATTTTCAGTTTCATCTTCCACTTTGTCCTTACTGTAGAAGTTGTTTTTCATCACATTGAACATACCCTGGTCTTAAAACAAGTTTGCGCTCTTCACTACTTCATCTATTTGTTGTAGCTGCTATTCCTTCTGCCTGAACAATCCTCTCTCGTGTCTGCCTGAAATCATTTTTCAAGAACTAACTCAAATAACATTTCCATCAAAATTCTAGCTCCTCCCAAGCTTTGGTCTTCTGCAATCCCATATGATTTCCACATTTCTCTGTCTTCTCACAATGTATTTTAACATTTGTTCACTTTGTTATTTTCCTGAGTCTACTGTGTGCTCCATAAATGCTGCAGTGTTGATTATCTTGTCTTCCCAGTACCTAGAAGAAAGTGACTGCTTAAAAACTATGTGCCAAATTCAATTGAAAGGTATGGAGAATGTCAAGAGGGAAGTCGATGTTGAAGAAAGGCACAGGGAAAGAATGATCAACTGAAGAGAACTTATTTATGAACAGACAGTTTGGGAGGAGTAAAGAGTGGTGAATGAAAATGGAGCTCAAATATAAAAGGAAAGCCAGAAGTCATAAGAAAAATGTCCACACCCAGAACGCAAAGAGAAGAGTAATACACATGGCATAGACAAATGCTCAGGTCCAGAGGTGTTGCCGTAATTTAAAAACAAAACTTGTCCTGCGGGTGATTAATGCTAAATTTCCAAAGTATTGCAGCTATTTATACAAACTGCTATATTCTTAGGGTTAATCTAGCCTAATACTTCAAATTATTCTTTAAAAAATATTGTGCACATAAAGGCATTATGTTTGCAATAATATTAAGTGATTGGAATGTTATTTCCTATTTTGAAATGTTTTATAAATTGGAATTTCTCTCTTAGGAAACTTGGTGCTCCAGGCTTGTGTATCAGAAAGAATGCTGAGCATTAGTTTCTGAGTTTCTCATATTTTATTTATTTATTTATTTTTTTTTTTGAGGTTTTTTTTTTTTTTTAATTATACTTTAAGTTCTAGGGTACATGTGCATAACGTGCAGGTTTGTTACATATGTATACTTGTGCCATGTTGGTGTGCTGCACCCATCAACTCGTCAGCACCCATCAATTCATCACTTATATCAGGTATAACTCCCCAGTGCAATCGAGTTTCTCATATTTTACCTGATTTAAAAGCCAGAGGTGGAACCCCAGGAGTAGTGGTATTAGGCTACAAAAAGTCTCTGAAACTTTCACAAATAAAAAACTCAACATGCTTTATCATGTAAGTAACTTTAGAAGAAACCGTTTTGATTTGTGATATTAATTCTCCTTGCCAGACTATAGTACGCAAATAGATAAGATTTGAAATCTTGTTTTGATTTCAATATAGAAGATATGTTGGAGAGATGCCAAATTTATTATGATGTCCCTACATTCTGAATTCATATGTAAAAGGATTTTCCAGAGTTCCAATAAAAGTAATATTTTCCCGCCGGGCGCGGTGGCTCAAGCCTGTAATCCCAGCACTTTGGGAGGCCGAGACGGGCGGATCACGAGGTCATAAGATCGAGACCATCCTGGCAAACATGGTGAAACCCCGTCTCTACTAAAAAAATATAAAAAAAAAACTAGCCGGGTGAGGTGGCGGGCGCCTGTAGTCCCAGCTACTCGGGAGGCAGGAGAATGGCGTAAACCCGGGAGGCGGAGCTTGCAGTGAGCTGAGATCCGGCCACTGCACTCCAGCCTGGGCAACAGAGCGAGACTCCGTCTCAAAAAAAAAAAAAGAAAAAAAAAGTAATATTTCCCTAAGAGTTCAGTGATCCTTTTCTGTTGTTCTGCAGTGATGTGATAGTCTATTGTGTCACAATTCGATGTTCTACAAATCCTTTGGCTTAAACACTGTCAATCGTCTCTGTTAATATTTTCTTAGTATGTTATAATTGTATTTATCTGTTCTCTACCTGTCCATGTTTTCTGTTAATCTGGGCTATTTTTCCATGGGTTCCCCCTGTTGGGAGGAGACAACTTTATTCCTCATGCCTATATTATATTCAGATTTTGCTACAGTAGTGTCAGCGAACTTCCTCCGTATCAGATATTCAGAATGCTCTTCCAGGACATAGGTGATTACATCATACAAGGAGGTGAGATAGATAGATAGATAGATGATAGATAGATGATAGATAGATAGATAGATAGATAGATCTCCTGTATCCTAATTATGTGTGTGTGTATGTCTTTGTATCAGTACACCATTAAAAGTTGATTATTTTCTGGAATCTCTTTATACTTAGCTCACCAGAATATAATAAAAATCTGTACTTCTAGCTGAGTTGGAAGCAACCAGAAGATACAAAAGGCAAACTTGAAAATGGCATAAACCTAATTTTTTAGACCAAGAGAATATTGTTGACATCTTGTATATATAAACATAAAAAGTGATTGTATGAATTTTTATTATTCTCCTTTGATGAGGTTCAATATAGGATATTAATTTTTCTTTTACTAGAGTTTTTCTACATACGTATATATACACCAGTTTCTCCCATTACCTTGTAAGAGTTCCTGGACCATAAACTATCCCTGAGAATTGATTCCACACTCCCTCAGATATGACTTTTCATAAGCCAAGTCCTTTAAAAATACATTTCATATATTTCTCAGACTACATGTCAAATCAGTATCATGCAAACATAATACTTTTACTACTTTCTTAGAGCATGGTGTTGAGAGGAAAGAATTTAATATATCTGTGCGACATCTACATTAATGCAATGGTGCAATATTGAAACTGCTTTTATCTACCACATTTCTCAAATGAAAGTGGCAGCTAAATTTTATGGTAGTTAAACTGTGAACCTTGCTCACAATCTTGCCTATGTGGATGTGGCCGTTTGGTGTTATTAAGGCAGTAGCCTTTATTCTGCATCTTAGACTTTAAAAGTTGCTATGGATATAAGAAGTCTATCACGTGGTCATGTCTATACCGTAAAATCTTTCCAAAGTGTGCAGCAAATTCTTGATAGAATTCACAGGTCTTTCAAGAAATTAGAGTAAAATTTCATCTGGCATTGCCATAGTGTGCTGTAGAGGAGACTCTGATCTAGCAAGGCTCCCAGAGACCCTGGAAATGAATGTGTCACTAGTTCCTGTTTGAGTTTGGACCAGTCTGCCTGTTGTTTGCCTCTCCTGCTGTATCCCTTGTAATAATCTTGTACTTCACACACATGGAAAGTGTACCTTCCACTATTTGAACAAAAAAAAAATATTGTAATTTGGTATTTTGAGGTAAATATATCCTTTATTAGTTATGAAACTAATTCTTTCAGAGAAGTATACCATTAGCAGAAAAATGGGCTACAGAAAAGCAACTTCCCATGTGAATATGTTTAAGTGACTTGGAAAGGGATTATGTTTTAAATATCCTTATACTTTTATGTAAATTGAGTATGCTAGAATCCTTGCTGTGATGCTGATAAACTCCTTGCATCACCCACAGTCAACAATATCTTTTCTTTAGCTGTCCTGATTAAACGAGTGACATTCACTGTTGGTAAATCCCCCACAGAGTAACTGGAGCTCACATGTGCCTAGCCACAGTACCAGTAATGACATGATTCTGAGGGGATTTGAAACCCTACCTCAACAAATTTTTTTCTGTTTTTCAACATATATTCAAAGCAATACTTTGGCTTTGTAATGTGATTCTTGACAGGGCTAAGGTAAATTCATCATGCTAAACTGAAATGTTTCTGGCAGATGTCTACTCCATAACAATCAAATTGTGTGTACTGTAATATATGACAACCACAGTGTTACTTCTGCTTGTAAAACTTGCAAGTATAATACTTTATTAATGCAAACCTAGAATGTAATTATGCAATACGTTTTCACGCCACATTTTCTCATTTGGAAAAAAACTTCTTGAAGACAGTCTGCCAACTTATAAATAATGTTAATTTTTAAATGAATATAGAAAGGATATAACTTTTTTATCACAAAGATATTCTGGCATTTTGATACTTTTCAAAATTGTATATTTGTTGAAATTTAAGAGAGTGGAAAAGTGAAATGTTTTCTCTTATTAAATATTAACTTTGGTCCCCATGGAAATGGTTATTTGTCAGAGATGGATGCTCTTCTTTGAAGAAGAAATAATTAAAATGCTAGCACTAAGTATTGAAATATTTTAAAAATAGATAGATTTTGTGATAACCTCTGCCTAAATATCTGCATTATCTATGTATATAGTACAATTCATCATATTTTAGGACTAAGGGCCTAAAAATATTTGCTTGAGAGAAAATGTAATTCAAATAAATGGCAACCTTTTGACTCCAATACACATGGAAAGCCTCAACCCATTATTCCTTTTAGTCTATGGCATTCATTCAACACAAAAACACTGATGGAATCAGAATATAAAACCTTTCAAGATTCTGGTAAATTTAAGATTTTATATTATGGTTAGGATTCCCATTGCCTTGTCTCCCATGCTTTCAACAATTACTTCAAAATAAATATTTGCAAGAACAGATAAAAGCTCTTTATTCTTATTTGATGATCTAATTGCCAGATGCAAATTGAACATCTGCCTGGGAAGCTGCTTTGTGATTTCCTTTAAGTATCATCCTCTACCACTAGAGACAAAAATAATCCACGTGGCTTGCTTTTGCCCTGGTGGCGCCTCTTCTCTCTTTTTTTTTTTTTGTAAGCACCTGTATTTTAAAGACCTTGAAATTTCACTTGTATTTCCAATGCAAATTTAAATATTTACATTTTAGCATAATTATTTTTGAAAAAAAAACCCACAAATTTTCATTCCATGACCCTTTTGTAATTTATTGTGAAAATAAAATTGTTAAAGCAAGTTTGGATTATTTTATTCGGACCAAGAAAACAAAACGTGTGATGCACATAAATTATGACAAATTAGGCAATCTCTTGGGGCCAGTAAACACCCTCCCAGACTAACAAAATTTAGAACGTGCCCAACTGAGAATTTGAATCAGGTTGTGTAAAAAGACAAAGGCTGGCAAAAATATAATTTTGGATTTACTCGCTAATTGCAGGGCTGCTAGAGGCCAACCAAAGAGATTTGGATCATACAATACCTAAGACTTATGATGGGAACTGAACTTCATTAAGCAAGTTAAAAATCAGTTAGCAACCAGTTGATTTAGTTAAAAATGGTCAAGTCAGTGTGTGCATATAGGTTGGTGGAAAATTTTTCTCTTTCAATTATTATGCTTGCAATTGTCATGCAGTATGCATCTTAGGACTACATATCCAATTGTTCACATCATTTAGGTTATTCATACTATAATATGCATATATATTTACCCATTCATTCACTTAAAAAACAACAAATATATAATTGTACGTCTCTTATATACCAGGTACTCTGGATATGCCTTGTCCATCTCTCCTTGGCTTCTTGTGTTTCTTCCACTTCTGCCTACCACACCCTCTGGCTAATATACAACATTTGCATACTAGGTAACTGGAAGATTTTACTCTGGCACTTATCTTACTAGTTCACCCACCTGAGCACCACATATATTACCATTGTCATTATGTAAACCCTAATAGGAATTATGATGAAAGTTCCTAATGTTTGTGAAACTGCCTACAAATCACTTTCAAATCCATTGCGTTGCTTAAGGAAAATATAACATTTGTGACCTGAAAATATAACATTTGTGACCTGAAGTTATGAATGTACTTTATAACTTCTATGAACTTGACTTTTATTTAACATTCATATAGTCAGTTTGTATGCAAACACTGGGCACGTTTAATATGTTTATTCACCTAGGGATAGTCTTTCAATATCCTTCCAGAAAGGTATTACTTCAGTTCCATCTCACCCATCCATCCTCACAGCCAATGGGTTAGTAGTTCAGGTCCTCACCATCTTTTGTGTTTGTAAATGAATGGAAACCCTTTCAACTGCCTATCCAAGTTCATTCTTCATCTCCCCGAGTTCATCATCCATACTGCTTCCCTCATAAAAATGTGATCAAAATATAAATTTGCTCTCACCATTTCCTTGATTCAAATCTTCAGAAAGCTTCGTATCACCTACAAGACAAAATTGGGAGCCTTCAGCAAGACATTTAAGGTGCTACCTCGCTGGACTCAGTTCTGCTTCTTCCTATCGCTCCCTACTCTCCATCCTGCTGCAACATAACTGTAAATGCACAATGTATGGATAAATAATGCATGGATGAAAACTTCTCCAAATCCAAGTATGAATGCTTCCTCTTCTGAGAAAATTTACTGATTCTCCTAGGGAGACTTAGTCACTCTCACTTCTCAACTCTCATTGCAATTACACTTGTTTCTATTCCAACCATTTAATGCTATCGAATTAACATGCATTCTCTCTCTTTAGGCCAGGCACAGTGGCTCATGCCTGTAATCCCAGCACTTTGGGAAGTCGAGGTGGGTGGATCACTTGAGGTCAGGAGTTCGAGACAAGTATGGTCAACACACTGAAACCCTGTCTCTACTAAAAGTACAAACAATAGCCAGATGTGGTGGCACACACCTGTAATTCCAGCTACCCAGGAGGCTGAGGCAGGAGAATCGCTTGAACCCGGGAGGTGGAGACTGCAGTGAGCAGAGATTGCACCACTGCACTCCAGTCTGGTGACAAAGCAAGACTCCATTGCAAAAAAAAAAAAGAAAAAGAAAAAAGAAAAAAAAGAAAGTAGTGAGTTTTCTAATTTAGGATTGAACCAGGTGTTTAAGATCTGATAACAGACCTACCTTAGTTTAGAAATGTTTGGTGCCAAAGGCATATAGATGCCATATTAACTTGTATCCATTGGGTACATTTATATAGAATCCCTAAATATGGCATTTCTGGGTGGATCTGTAATCTGTAAGCTAAGATTTCTCCTATGGGTATGTTTATGCTGATAATGATACTGAGCCATTTTAGGTTGTGGGGAATAAAGGAAAATTTCATCATTTGGGGATCCTAAAGCCTTGTAATTCAACCATAAGCTTTGTATCATTCATGGTATTGATACCCTCTTTCTTTCCCCGTCCCCCATCCCCAGATTGTTACAGTGTCAAAAGTTAACAGGGAGGATATGTAGGCATTGAACCAAAAATGTTGAGTAAGTTTCTGGAGTATCTAGTGTAGTTCTTGTATTATTGTATTATTATATTTGAGTAACTGTCAATGTTAAATAGACAAAAACATCCAAGATACCCCAGGATTTGTATTTTCTTAAATCTTAGAAATACATGATAACAAGATTGAACTCAGACATGTGCGTCTGCACACAAACAAGCTCACTTTTTCTCACTACCTCATTATTCAGAGTACTGGCAGGAAACAGATGGCTCCCTCACAGGGTTTAAATTGAAGGGAGATTAATAAAAGGGACTGTTAGCAGAGAAACAATCAGTTGTAAGAAGACCAACAAAGGAGTTTGAAGTTCCAGGAACTAACAGCATTGGGAAACCTCTACTTCTCCGAGCCTGCAGAGGTACCAGGAGAGCACTGTAGCTATGGGAGAGGGGCCGTTGCACAGGAACCCCTAATGTGGACAAAGGGAGTTACTATCAAATCACTGTCTGGAAGGAACAGGGGTAAGGGTGGGGTGGGAATTAATACTTTGACTTCTCTCTCATTTTTTGATTTCCCACCAGTGCCTACCATCAGTCAAAGCCAACTGGAAACCAGAAAGCAAGATATCCTGGCACAAAATCGGGCAGAAAGTAAAAACTGATCTGAGGGTGGTAAATGGAAAATGACTGACACTTAATATTATGAAGAACATCTAACTCTTGAGTCTTCATCCACCTCAAAACAATGGACATAATTGATAAGTAGGCACAGAACAGTAACGCATTGTGAGTTCATTGACTTTTGGGTCAATGCATGCCATGAAAGATAAGTAGTACAGTAGCTATGAATTGTATTCGCCCTTAGAGCCCAAGTCACGATACCCACTCACGGTAGGAAAGATGGGAGACAAGAAACAAGCCAGGTAAGACCTCAGTTCCGCGTGTTTCCATCCCAGCTTCAAGCAAAGCTGTTTTGATTGAATCTATTTATTATATTTGGTAATATGTAAAATTACATAAGAAATATACCCGTCTAATGGAAAGATCCAGAAATAGAAATTAGGTTTCCTAGGTCTATCAGTAACTGACAATGTTACTTTAAAAAGTAAACTTAAGCAATCTGTCCCAGTTTTTTCATCTGTGAAATGGAAATTATAACGTCTATCCTAAAAGAATCATAGTTTTGTGAAGATCAAATGAGAAAACAGATACGATTTTCTTCTGAAAAGTTAAACAAGTTCTACAAATGTCAGCCCTATCACTTTTGCTATCTCCTAAAGCTGTCCCTGAGTGTAAGCTGCCAATCACCACATCCTCTTTTTTGGGCTATCTTTCCTCTACACATGGAGCACTTCACTCAACTCCAACTTAAACATCACACACAAAGGAAAGATAAGCAGCAAGAAAATCCAAATGCATTGGCAATACCACTGCATGTTAAAAAGAAAGAACTAGGTTCACGTTGAACTTCGTTTACGTGGTGCATAACTCTCCTTTCCATAGGTCCTATTAACTTCAAAGGGAGCTCCGTGCATGTAAATGATTATATTTATTGGATGCGCCAACTCTTTCTTATCCTCCAGGCACAATTAGAAATATCATAGAAAAATGAATGTCAGAGACTTGGATCCATATTTGATATTCTGTGGGAAATTCCCCACAGTTACAGATGTTAAAAATCCTGCCCAATGGTTCAGTTATAAATTTATAGTATTTCCTTTTCTATATCCTTGGAATTATTTTTCTCTGATTTCCTTTTTACATTAAAGGAAAAATATTCCCTTTAGGTCCATATAAACTAGTGATAAAACCTTGGCTTGTTGTACAGCTTGATATAGTAATAAAAATTTAGACTGTGTAACCCCTCTCTTTCAAGGAACTGTTAGTGCTTCCCTGATATTATCCCGTTAACAGTTACAGGAACTCTTCCTACTTCAAGTTCACTCTGGGAACTGCTCTTAGAGTCAGTGTCTAGGACCTCAATTCTTGGATGTTCAGCTGAATATCATATCCACTAAACCACACTTTAATTTCAGTGTTCTTTGTAAATTCAGGCCATTATTAATATTTTTGTTAGGTGGCTAATAAACTTAGCGTTCTGTAGTTGAAGTCGCCACAATAAATTAAATTTGTATGGAGCCCTGTGCTTTTCACACCACTTTGGTGTTTGTTCACTTTAAATTTAGTAGTTTCATAGCTCACAGTGGAAGCGTCCCTAGTACTGACTCTGACAAAATAATGCCCTCATTCGGTGCTATCAGTAAATATAAAGCAGTGAATGTTAAAAAAAAAACATTTGAAAATGTTATAGACATGGCTCCTCAGCAATATTATGTATTATATATTATATATATAATCTAAGGGTAGGTTAACTCGTTAGCTGCATATTTTTTAAAGTGACAAAAAAGGAGAAAAATAGAAGAAATCTTTCAAATTAAATATTTAGAACTACCATAAAAGAGAAAATGTTACTATTAAATGATGGAAAACATTGCTGGAAATGTACCCACATCTGATGGACGGTTGGGAAGATACAAAGGCTTTTTAAAATAATGTTTTGATAAGCAACATGACTTACAAAAGATTCATTTTAACTAGCCTTACAGACAAATAAATCATATCATATTAATTTGAACCCATTTTTAATTATTTGTAAAAAATAAGTAAGCAAGGGCAGTCTAATTGTTGTAAATATTTATAGAGCAAAACAATCCAAACTAAATATAACAATCAAATTTTTAGTGAAAATGTGTGTAAGTAGGTTTATTTTGAAAGGAAAAGTCCTACTCCCAGTGTCATAACCAATTAAATTCTCCAGGTAATGACCCCATTTGCATAGCGAGCAGAACCCACAAGTGGGAATTTTAATGGGTACACCACCTGAGTACAGTAATTGAGAGTGACACAACTTGAACTAGTTTTGTGCTTACCCCACTGAAAATTCTACTCATATTATTTTTAATGTCAAGCTACAAGTCAAATTTCAAGATGATGGATTTGTTCTTTTTTAAGCACTGAGTTTGAATAAAAGAAATGCTTTAATTCTGTTATGCACTGCATATCTTTGCTTTAACTAATCTGTACTTCTGATTCTCACCATTGCTTCATTTTCTTCAGTGATTGGAATTTAATTTTATTCATTAATTTGTGAATAATTAGATAAAAAAATAATGTCCTCAGCAGCTAAATTGCTTTTGGATTGCGATTTAATGTACTTTTACCAGAATATGTATTATAGTTAAGCTGGCGTAACAGTTTACTAAAATGTAATTGTGTAAATATGCCCAGTTATTCTTTTTGATGATCTAACAAAATCTAATATAATACGTATTCATGGGTATTTTACTCCTCCTTCACCTCAGCACCAATAAAACACAGTTTCTGCAGAGCTGATCAGAGACACCTTGTCATCTAAAGATGTTACTTTTAAAAGATATTCTCCTTATCTCTCAGGCACTATTCATGTCCTTGAAAGAATTGTGCATTCTGATTGAGGGATCATATGACGTCCACATGAAATTATATAATAAAGGTGATTTCAAGACTCTAAAAGTCAAACACACACGATGAACTAGGTTTTGAGGTGACATTCTAAAACTTCTTTTGTTTCACTCTAAGATTGCTTGCGATCTGTTTGTAGGTGTTTGACACCACTCTGCCACATCTGTAATTGGCATAGCATCCAGCAGACAGGCTCTGTACATCTTTACACTGCAACCTACCAAGTTAAGAAATGTATTGGTTCAATATAAAACAGCAGGCTGTTTTTAGACATAGTTACTAGTGCACAAGCTTTAATATGGCTTGGCTTCATCCTATAATGAGATCTTTTGGTTCCCTGCTCAACAGGCTTTTATTCCTTTGCAAAAGGCTATGAACTATGTCAAGTGGATCAGCTGCTTTTGTACACCCTCTTTCTTGGCTTTGGAGCATAATTCCTTTGCTTCTACCCCTTTATGCATCAGACAGAACTTAAGAACCTTTTCCATTTTTCAAGCTAAACTTAGAATTTGTTTGAATTTGCTTTTCACCATTTTCCTAGTAATTACATTCTCAACTAAACCTCACACAAAGACCTGCCTGGAAGTGAACACCTAATTGCAGAGCTACACTTTGTCTTTAACACACATATCTATACCCCATGTTGGTAATGTGTCAAAGGATGGTTATCTGAAATGATTTCTTCACGGTCACCTCACAGCTAAATTAATGCTTCCTTTTCAGTGAGCACTAAATGGGATGTGGTAAGGAATTGAGTGCATAAATAGACAAACAATGGAAGTAGAACTACTAGCCACAGTTCAGTCAGAAGGCAGGAAGCTACTTAACTTGACATCTGGCTGCTTAAGAGTTAGAGTTGAGGCTCTAGTGCAAAGTGTCATGCTATTATGACAGTTTGGTGAAGAATGGGTGGTGCAGATTCTCTTTGCATAGAGACACTGCTTTCCAGGTGGGGCTCGGCTGTGGTTTTATTTCATTTTCAGATTGTCTATTGTCATCATGAAAATTTGGTCATAAATATGATATTTTGAGTTATAGTGCTTTAAAAGGAGCAGCCATGGTCCACCGAGAATTTTGCAAAGTATGTAGAAGATTTAGTCATCAATGATAGTTTTCTAACACCCATCCTCCATGTTAGGGCTGCATTACAATAGCATCCCCTCTCCACAACTTCTTCCATTTTAAGCGAACTCTAAAAGCAATCTTAAATAAGGAAGCAAATACTGGCAGGTTCACTGTTGAAACTGTTTTCTCACGGGAGATGCCAAACTTCTTCCCTGGGTTGAAACTTCTTAAGGGTTATGTGACTTTCTTGAGGTGCCTAGTACCAATCCAAGCACAAAGAAAACACTCATTGCAGTTTATTGTATAGGCATATTGGAGATGAAGGGTTGAAAGGATTCTGTTTTAATACCCAATGCTTGATTATAAAAACTATAAATAGTGTGGAACAAACCCTATTAATATATTACCCATTGTTTAAAACAAAAATGATATGTTCTGCTGTATTAGTGTAAAAGAAAACAAACTGGATATTATGGCATTTGATGAAATTTTCTGTCACCAGTCAGATTAGATGCAACAATCCTACAGGCCCACAAATCACAAGTAATTGGAAGGGGAATAAAAGTCTTGAATAATTTGAAAAATAATCTCATGAATAAATAACCTGGTTAATTAGGCAGTTAGGTAAATCTAAACATTTCAGTAGCATTCAAAAAGGCAAGATATAGAGTCTCTGGGCTCAAGTCTTATTTATGTTAGGCAGTGATGTTTGACTCTTATAACATTAGAATCGAGGGCACTGATAGAGTTTGCATGGATAAAGAATGGAAAGTTATTACATAAGGTTGCCTTGGTTACTCCTTGAACTGCTCAGATAACATTGACTATCCAGGTGAGGAAAATGGATACAGTTGATACACTGTAAAAATGAAAAAATAACTTTCTAAATAAAAAGTCTTCTCCTAAATAAAGTCATACTGTATTGTTTTAGTTAGATGCTAACTGCAAAGCATTTACAAAAATTGTGCCACTATATGCCCTACATGGAAATTCTTCTGATGATTTATTTTTGAGTGAAATTCATTAAATCTAAGACTCAATTTCACAGATGTTCGAGCATTTTTACGTTGGTTTTCAATCTCGGCATATATTGTAAAATTACCTTAGTTTTTCTAAGTAGAAATATAGTTCCAAAGTAAATAAATGAAATTAATTTACTAAAACGATGTAAAAAAACTTGTATTTTGACATATTATAAATTTTTAAAAGAACACTATGTTTTGAAATCACATATCAACGATCATTTATACCATAAACTGATCGATATTTTTCATAGTTCATTTATGGACATGAGTCATGTGATTTACATAAGAAGACTCGGAAATCTTCAGACAGGGATGAAACAGGATAAAGACAACCTACAGGTTTTAACTTATGGTTGAATTCTTTCAAATATTAGTCAATATGTCAATTAGATACAAACATATGGTAAAGCAAAATAAAGAACTCATTTAAAAAAATTTTCAAAATAGTGTATTCAGGATAATACAAGTCCAGCTTTAAAACATTTTAAAAGCCTTTCCACATTTAAAAGGATACTGCCTATAACTATAAATTCTAGCACTTAGTCATGATAGCCATACAGTTCAACAAAACATTTTACATTAAGAAATCATCAGATATATTGAAACTATTTTCACATTTGCCTACTTTTCCTTTTTCTTATTCCTTTTAATTATACAAGATACTTTATGGAATGACTGTCTGGAGTAGACAAGAGGAAACATACTATGAACATAAATACAAAAATAAAATTCTGGTATCCATTAACATTCTCTGTTATGGAGAAACACTATTTCAAATGTGTTAATATTTTCATCACAAATTGTGGCAGTATATGTTTAAATATTAGACTAATCACTTGGTTGAAAAACTGCATATAAAAAGCCAAATATTCTAACAATTCCAGATCATTAGGAGGTTTCATGTGTCCATAAACAGATGATATTCTCATATCCTAATATATGAGCATAAGTTAATTTTGGGTATATGTAAATATTTAGAGTTTGGTTACTGTAAAATAGTACAAAGATTTCCTTATATTTTATGTAACAAATGAATTAAGTTCTTTAGAGGAGAAAAATGAAGACAGTTATTTACTGTCTTCAGATCCCCAAATTTAAAGGTTTTGTATGTGTGTATGTACGTATAAGTAGCAATAAAAGAAAGATTCAAAAGTTTGCGAAGTTTTTTCTTTTTTAAGCCCTTTAAGTAATGATATAACTAGAAACTAGGTTTCATCTCAAAGGAAAAACCACAGGTGATATTCTCATGTTTCAGGTTAAAAACCTCTCTTAAAAGGCTAGGTTTGCGAAAGGCTTCCTAAAATTATGCTTCAGTTGTTACTATCAATGTGATATTCAGCCAGAAAAATTAAAAATAATTATTAATCCCAAAGCATACTTTCAAAATTTCTACAAAGAAGTATATTAAATCAAACCAAACTACAATTTTAGAGAGATCAAACTGAGTAGGAGAGTGCATGGTATGAAAATTTACTCTCCCTTTCATGTAAGCCACACAGTCTCTACGTCTCAATAACTATATAATTAGTCTTGTAATTGACTGATTTCTTTACACTTAAGGATCATTATAACCTGCCATATTAGTTTAATTTAACATAAAATTGTAATACAGAAATTTGGTCACAGTAGTGGATGTCTAGATTTCTTCTGCTTTGAAAAGAATGGTTTCCATTTATCTGTGTTTACAAAAAATAGCAATGCTTAAGAAACAAACCAAAGTAAACAACTAAAATGCTCTCATCCCAAAAAGACCTAAAGCTCTCAAATAAAAGAAAGCCTATGAATAACTCAGAACACTGGGATTTTAATATTAAAAATTTCCCAATTTAAATGAAAAGTGTCAGAGTACTCCATCTTCTTTATTAAATAGAGCTATTTTACTAAGGCATTATGTTTTCATCAAAAAAGTATGATAACATTTAAATTACGTGTAAGACAATGCATATTTTTAGTTAATTTAAACTTTATAGCTTTTTTAAAAAGCTGTATTACTGCAACTAATAACAAAGGATGCTGAAGGCACTGTTCTTTTAACTGGTTAAGGGCACACACGATTTAGGGTGTCCACCTAAAACTTTGTCAAAATCTAAATAATTCATTTAAATGCCAGATGAATCACTCATTCTAAGAGAGTCTTCAAATGCCACATT
Organism: Colobus angolensis palliatus; assembly: GCF_000951035.1. NCBI lineage: Eukaryota > Metazoa > Chordata > Mammalia > Primates > Cercopithecidae > Colobus > Colobus angolensis. Next base: position 345,669 of record NW_012114744.1, on the reverse strand, counting down.
CTCCCTGAAGCCTTCCTGAATATTCTGGTAGCAATTTTCTGCGTATTCCAACAGCCTTTTGAGTTTATGTCTCTTATAATTCTCACTTCAGTATGCCTTGTGGTATGGTTCATTCTTTACAGACCTCCTTAGTCTGTTAAATCTCATGTTCCTGTGGACAGGAGTGGAATTGTATCTATTCCCACAGTCTGAGGAAGAAAGTCTACACAGTAGGCATTCAGCATCTGTTAAACAAGCGGAGAAGGTAAGGGAGAGAGATCAGCACTGGTTCCCAACTACTATGTGGGTTGTTTCCTAAAGTTTCTTTTAAAATAAAGATTGGTTTATTTATTTACATATTTATTTATTTATTTAGAGATGGAGTCTCGCTTTGTCACCCAGGCTGGAGTACAGTGGCACAATCTCAGCTCACTGCAACCTTCAACTCTTGGTTCAAGCAATTCTCCTGCCTCAGCCTCCCAAGTAGCTGGGACTACAGGCACCCGCCACCACACCCGGCTAATTTTTTGTATTTTAGTAGAGACGGGGTTTCGCCATGTTGTCCTCGCTAGTCTCGAACTCTGAGCTCAGGCAATCTGTCCACCTCGGCCTCCCAAAGTGCCAGGATTACAGGCATGAGGCACTGTGCCTGGCCAAGACTGCTTTCTTTTAATCACCAATAGGTACATATCAAAATAAACTGCCAGGTTTAAATACCCACTGAAAAATAATATATTTGGAGCAAAGGGCTCCTGAGAATGGTTAGAAGAAACAGAAATATCAGTAAAAAGGAGAACACATTTAACATTTGGGGAGGGGGTGTCAAAATGTCCCAAAGTTATTGTAACATATTAAGAAGTTTATAAAACTAGTTAGTTAAAATTTCACATATTAAACCATGTAGATTTAGTTAAAGTAAAAAGGCTTTCAGAGATTACCTACAATAATGAGTTAACAGTGCAAATTCCATGTTGTTTCATGAGAATCTTACAATGTGCTTTTCTTCCCCCCAAAAGTAAATTTTTAAACACTCTCCAGTTTTAACACAAACAAAAGATAAATATTTATGAAGGAAAACAAATTCCACAGCATTCCATACAGATTTCCAAGCAGTCTGATGATTCACAACAGGCATCCATGATGCCACAGTCCATATCACAAGGGCAGTTACAGTCATCCCCCATCTCGTCTCCACAGCAACAGCAGCAGGCTTCTGAGGTGCAGATGCCACAAGACGCTTGTCCCAGGACAATATTGCAAAGGGTCAGGAATTCGCAGAACAAGCAAGCCAGGATACAGTGGACACAACAATCTTCATTTTCAGTGGTAAGGAGACCATGTAGTGAGAAAAAGGAGGAACACAAAATACATGGTTATCAATAGAATCAGTAAGAATTGAGCAAAATAGTTAAGTCATCCACAACCCAAAGGAAGTTTGCTTTGTGAGCTGGAAGCTCAAAAAGGAGCTTAAGTTAAACTCTAGATGAGTGATCTTTAGAAGAAGATACTTAGTTCGAAAAAAAAAAAAAAGTATTGTGTGTACGCACATGTGTTCACATGTGTTAGATTATTACTCTCACAAACTGTGCAATGGCCCTTGGTCCTAGATACCACTTCTCTATGCTTCTTATCCACCTTTCTATATGCTATTGCTCTTTATAACACTGGGCTAAAACAATTGCATTTTAGTTATTAAAGTCCTTCAGAAATAGAAATTTCCTTCAATTGCTCCACCCCGCCTGCTCTAAAATTGAAAAAGAACAAATTTAAATATGAAATATTTGATGTATTATTGAAAATTTAATTCAATAGTTAAACCAGAATCCATTAAGACTTCACTTTCCAATACAAATGATTCAATTTCACGGTTTTAGGCCTTTTATTTCACAAATATTAAATAAAAACAGTGAGACTCTCTGGTTGGGTCCAACTATTGTTTCTAGAAGCGTCCTTCTGCCTACTTCTAACAAAGGAATTTATACCTTAGCTAATGTGAATAATGACACAGTAACATTGCTTTCCCACTTCCTTTGGTGGCAAAGAACTTTAACATCTCTGTTATCTCCTGACACATCTCTAATAATGCCTCTCTAAACAACAGTGTTCACTAAACTTAATAAACTGATAAAGTTGAGAAATCAAAGAGATTATAATTTAATAAATTTAGATTCTAATGTTCTAATGTCCATTTCTTTATAATTCTGGGGCAAGTGAAAGGAGCAATGGAAGGAAATTTCTATTTCTAGATAACTTTAACACATGTAATAACATCATTTAAAACCAATGTTATAAGACAATTGCCTCATATCAGAAATAGTTGTGAATTTTTACCAGAATTAATTCTGGGTTATTTTGTGTGGGTTCCTTGTTTTTTGTTTTTGTATTTTGTATAATATAAGTTTTAATAAGAAGATTCCACTTCCAACAATAGCAATAAGGCACAACCACCCCACCCTCTTCCCATTGTCACATGTCCTTTGTGTTTCTGTATTTGGCATTAAAATTAAGTGCCTTTGATGGAGTGTCAGCAAACTGTGAAAACCAAAGATGAAGGAAAGAAAAACCAGCTTGTTGCATGGCAGCCATGCTGTAATACAAAATCATGCACTTCTCTATAGAACGCCATATAACCGCATGTAGATGTCAATTGACAGAATTCCTCTACTACAGATTCCTTGGCTACAGATGCTTCAGGTAAGGAAAAACAAACACCAGCGTACCTACGGCAGTCTCTTAACTCTACAGGCCTATACCTAAGCATCCCGTCATAAACTCTCTAACTCTTTGAACACCCCTCTGTTTCTCTGCAGATTCTAACTTTGTAGAGAATTCAGAGGATGAAAGGAGAAAATGTGGAAACACAAAGTCATACACTCCACCTGCCAGATGGTGTAAAGGAGGAAGGGTCAGAGAGAACTCAAAAGGGAATTTCCAGAGTTGTGTTTGCAGAATTAAAGGCTAAAAGGACACACTGTCGTTTCCTTTTTTTTTTTAGTGCCAAGCCCACTTTTACATATGATGGTCCATGCAGCAATTGGAAAAACAAAAACAAGAGTTGTGAGAGTTTTCAAGTCTCTCCATCTTCCCCTAATATTGATTTCTGGTAGTAACAAATCATTTCAGGGGAACTCTAAAATCAACCTACATGAATAAAGGCCCATGACCTTACAACGTTCTGGATTTCTAGACAGTGTCCGTGGTTTCCCTTTATCAACTCTGTTTCCATACTTTCATCTCAGCATCTGTCTTATATGACTCTATTCAGTTGAGTTTTTCCAGAATTACATTATCGTCATGATTTATAAAATATTTGAAATGTTATAAACAGCTAGTTTCATTATTACTTAGAAGATATTGTTTAACTGGCATCAAGTCAGTTTTATTCAACGTACCTTCAAGTGAATATCCATATTATCTATTTCCAATAATACCTCACTGAGATCTTAACTTTCTATTCCACCATGCAATGCTTAAATATCAAGATTGAGAGAGGGACTCAACAAAAACCCACTTGACATTGAAGAACCTTTAACAAAATGTTTTTAAAAGCCTAAGAGTGGTTACTGATTATGTAAATTATTTATATACCAGTCATAAAATTTATCAGACATGGAACTACATATAATGGGTCTATCCATTTTAAAGGGGAAAGAATGTCTCGTCCAGTCTTAGAAATAGATAGTTACAATATTTTTGAAGCCTCCTTTGGTCCCTTCCTGAATCTATTTTCCTCTCCATAGAAGTAACCACTATCTTAAATATTAAATATTATATGATCTTTCCTTTGCTCTTTATTGTATTTTTCACAGCAGTACATGTGTACACACCCCTAAAAAATATACCAGAATGGAAAGTATACTTTACAAATTGCTGTGAGTAGCATCCTCTGCTCAACATCCTGCATTTGAGATTTATCTATGTTGATTCATGTAGCTGTAGTTCACTCATTTTCCAGGTGCATAGTATTCCATTGAATTAATATCCAATGATTGATTTATCCATTCTATTATTTTTTATTTTTCTTTTTTGAGACAAAGTCTCACTCTGTCACCCAGGCTGGAGTACAGTGGCACAATCTTGGCTCATTGCAACCTCTGCCTCCTGGATTCAAGCAATTTTCCTGCCTCAGTCTCCCCAGTAGCTGGGACTACAGGTGCCCGCCACTATGCCTGGTTAATTTTTTGTATTTTTAGTACAGACAGGGTTTTACCATGTTGGAGAGGCTGGTCTCAGACTCCTGACCTCAGGTGATCCACCCGCCTTGGCCTCCCAAAGTGTTGGGATTACAGGCGTGAGCCATTGTGCCCAGCCTCATTCTACTATTTATGGATATTGTGGTCATCACCAGTGTTGTTGCTGTTCCTAACATGGCTGTTCTTAACATTGCTGTTTGAAACAATCTTATCCAGGTCTCCTAACATACATGCTGAGTAGCCAGCAATAGGATGGTTGGGTCACAGGCCTGCTCATCTTTAATCTTATTAGATAATGCCAAATTTGTTCCCAAGATTGTTGCTCCAAAATTTAGTCCCACAAACTAAATATGAGAGTGCTCATTCTACGCATTCTCACCAATCTTTGAAACCATCACAATTTAACATGTGCAAGTTGTGTGTGAAATGGTATCTCATGGTGGTTTTATTTTGCCTTTCCTTGTTTCCTAACAGGTTTGGACATTTTTTCATGTTCATTGGCCATTCATGTTTTCTCTTCTTTGAAGTGGGTGTTCAGCATGTTCATGTTTTTTCCTAACTTTTATATTGGGTTGCCTCCTTTTTCTTACTAATTTGTAAAGGTTTTTCAGATATTCAACATACTGATCCTTTGTTAAATATGGTTGTCTTCTATCAGAATGTGACTTAATTACAATAAACTAACAAAAGGGAGATAAGTTAACCTTTGAACTCGGAGAGTTTAAGGCGAGGAAGGGAAAGCCAAATTAAATCTTGTTTGATAACACTGGATATGGGATTACATGGCTGAGGAAGTTAAGTGGCAGAGAGAAAAATCTGATAATTGATCAGCAAAAAGACGGAGAAGTGTTAGTAAGATTTGATAGCAGAATGAAACCAAAAAGTTTCAGTGTCTGATTCAAAACAAGGAACTCAGCCATGCCGATGACAGAAAAGGGGAAGAAACCAATAAGCAATTAGGAGAGAGAGATTGGATGTGATTGATGTGAGATCAATAGCCTTGAGGATGAAGACAGATGGGAGTGACATTCCAAACTAAACCACTAGTTGCCTCCCATAGGATAAATTCATTTGAGAATTAATATTTCTTCCAGATCTTAGACTATAATGACACATGTCATGAAGATTTTAAAAGCCTTAAGCCAAGAAATGAATCTCTTATAACTCCTACTTTAGTAAACAAGATTTACAAATTAATTTGCCTGTTAAAATACCATTTTATTTTTAGTAGACAAAGAATTTTTTTTTAAGTTCTTAGGTCTAAATAGATCAAACACTCCTTTGCTAACTTCTTTTCTTCAACAAAACCTGTTTTCTATAACTGATTGGTGTAAGTGGTTACTTTACTAGAATGGGAGCTCTAGCTTTAATGCAGGAAAAGTATTTACTTGCTGTTTTCAAAATTGAGAAACATCTTAAAAGTAGAGATCTTTTCATCAATTTTTCATTTTTTTTTTAAAAAAAATGGAAACTTACTTTGTACTTAACTCTCTTTTAAGGTCTTTATAAATATTGATTAATTTTATTCTAATAATACTCCTAAGAAGTCATACCAGTATTATGCCTATTTTACCAAGGCAGAGACTGATTCGCAGAAAATTTAGGAAATTTTCCCAAGGTCATAGAGGGAGTGAGTAGCAGAAACAGGATCAGGACCCAGACAGTTAACCTCCTGAGACCATGCTCTCAGTCAGCAAGCTATGCTGCTGTTACAGGAGTGGGTCACTTCTAACACTGGGATAATGTTCCTTGGAGGAAGATCAGTTACAAATCCAAAACTTTCTGCTGATTTGTTTTGTTCATCTATCTGTTTTTAGCCTTGGTTCATGTTCCTTTTCTTTTTTAAAAATTATTCTGAATTTTAGTTTTAACAAAAAGTTGAAAGTAAATGTTACCCTTCAATATGTAAGAACAAAGTCATCACTAAGTTGAAGAATTAATAAACTGCCAGTTGCATTGTTAAAATAGACATAAGAGAGAAGGCAGTGTGGAGACAGATGATGTCTCAATCAAAAGAAACAAATCTATAAATTTAAAACATAAATTTAAGGACTGTAGCGACATGATCAAGAGCTCCATATGCAGTAGCTCTTTATGTAAATATTAAAACTTACAAAATGGAGACATTGTTTTAAAACGCAAGTCCTTTATAATTTACTAGAAAAGCACTTTGGGTTACTCTGAAAAACCAAATCTATTAACAGGCATCTAAAGAAGCCGCAAACCAAAATGCATTTACAAGATCATAGAGATGTTAAACAAGATGTATCTACAGAAGTATCTACCAGAAACACATTCATATTCTTATTTTTCAGATATGAGAAATATCTAGAAATTACAACAAAAATTAGCCAAAAAAGATTCCTTAAATCCTACCAAATCTTTAAATGATCTGCTTGTTATTCCTTGCCAAAAATCATTTTTTTTGTTTTTTTTTTTTTTTTGGTGGGTCTCTTTATAAAGCCCTTCTATTTGTAACCTTCTATTTCTGTCATAGTTTGACTGCGACTCAGGGTAATGAAAAGGTGAAAGTAAACTAAGAAAAAACAGTTGTTATAGTTTCTATCCCTGCCACTGCCAACAGGAATCAAGAATCATAAAAGGCACGATAATGATGGTTTTATTTGAGGTAAAGAGAAGATCACAAGAATGATCAACCTTAAGAAGGCTTGAATAGAGAAACAAACTTTTTTTAAAAAAATGAGTCCTCTGCATCCATGTGGCTTGCAGTCAGGAATCATCTTTTTCCCCGTTCTTGAGATTTCAGTTTTTATGGTTTTATTCAGTCAGTATTTACAGTTTTTGCCAAAACTGTTTAACCTCTGAGAAGTCCACTGGGTTCTGGGAAAGGTGCCTGTCCAAAACTGGGCCAAGCAAGAATTGCACAATTCAGTGTACTTAGAGGAGAACTCAGCACAAGACTGGCAGCTACTGTAAATTTAGGAAAACAAAGTAACGCTTTAGAAGCTAAGTAGCTAAAAGGAGAGCATAAAAGGAAATCTTTACCATGTTTGATTTAAAAAGCAAAACAAAACCACAAAAGCTGTGATGAATTACTGAAGACACAACCCCACACAAAATCTTTGAGTGCTACGAAAGGTCATCAGTGTTATGCTCAGGCAGCTGGCCTGTTATCTGGAGAGCTCCTAGCTCCTCAACAGCATTCAAGTAACAACTGGAACTGACTTCAACAGCATCTTAGAAGTCTGGTGACAATGTCTGCGACTGATCCCAGGAACTCTGTGCTGCTTAAAATGAGAGTGAAGACTAGCTTTTGTAAAAACAAGTAAGTTTATAATGAAATTATCCCAATTGATACTGATACCTGATCAATATGTGGCCAAATTACACTAGGGAATATGAGAAATGCAGTTTATCAAAGTGAAAGGAACCCTGATTGAGTCACCAGAAAACTACACAATAAACTCAGCTCTCCTCTAAACAAGCCTCTTTTATCTCTTTCATTTCCTCCTTTTAAGATGTGGTATGACAGGTGCTCTGAATTTCTTGGAACAGAGATACCAAACAGCTACAGTGGAGTACAGGAAAGGACAGACAGCAGAGAATTCAGAGAATAACCCACAACCCATTTCCATTTTTAAGAGAATACAGATTGAATGGGTCTTATCTTATTTCTAATAAAGTTTCCTATGAAATAAGATGCTTGAAAGTACTTTCTTAATCAAATCCCCATCATGTAAGCTACATGCTGAGAAACAATGGTTTATTAGCATTTATCAGGCCTATAGTATGCCAAACAAAGACCGCGGATTAGAACATGAGCAATAAGAGTTATGTGTATTTAGTAATTTAGGAAATTGCTTTGAGGTCAAACCTGACTCTGTAGCTTTAAGATCAATGCCACAGAGCACCCCCAGTTGTTCCCCATTCTTTAGCTGCTATGACTATCATCTGCCCAGTGGTGGTATAACAGGACTCTGTGCAAAAGTCTGACTAGGTGAAGGCTTTCCTCTTCCTAGATACTGCTTTCCTGCGACTGTTCTTTCCCAACAGGAAAATCAAAAAGCAAGCTAGAAGCGGGCTGTGGTTATCCTGAATCACAGCCGAGATGGCTAAGTGAGCATCTAGCCTCTGTAAAAACCCAGCTGCGAGGGACCAGACACAGACATCTCTGGGGAGTTCTGCTCCTCAAGTGTGTGTGGGGGTGGGAAATGTTTACTAATACCACACGGTAGCTCAGCTCTAAGTAGCTCCGTGTCTCCAAGACAGAGGACGCACAGCACTTCTGGCCAACGGCCCTAGCCTGACCTGCTGCCTGAATAAACTGGCCTAAAGTGAGCCTCCTACACAGAACGCTCTGGCACAAAACTCTCCCGAGAGGCCACACATCTTAGCCAGAATCCAGTCAACATTTTCCTAGTGGGGAACAAAGTGAGATGGGTCAGGAGGTAAAAAGAAAGTTAGAGAAAAGCTACATTTTCCACTGCAGGACAAAGAAAACCATACTTTGGGAAATTGAACAATAATCTTTACTATTATCTTTCCTCTCAACAAAGTCAAAAAGAAACTAGGAAAAAACACAGCACTGCCCTCCCACATCCCACAAAGTGACCCCTCAATAAGTTTCCTACCACATGTGCAAATCCTAGAATCCATCTCCATCCTATGGGAGGTGCTTTTGTATTTTAAATGACAGCGAGTGGATAGCACAGATTTTTTTTCCTTCTATTTGTTTACCTTTGTTGCCTGATCTGTGGTTGATTCATTAAATATTCCAAACTCTCAGAGAGATCGAATCCAGTAATTGTTGGTCATGACTGAACTCTAGCACTGGTTAAGTAGTCCTCTCTAAAGAGACGCATTTTACAAAGTGTAGGAAGTTAGACTGGGGGGAGGTAGTTCACGCCTGGAATCCCGAGGTGGGCAGAATCCCAAGGCGGGCGGATCCCTTGAGCCCAGGAGTTTGACTACCCTGGGCAACATGACAAAACTGTTTCTACCAAAAAAAAAAAAAAAATAGCTGAGTATGGTGGCGAGTCTCAGCTATTTTGGGGAGGGGGTAGGGATGGTGGGGGGTGGAGTGCTAAGGTAGGAAGATCACCTGAGCCCCAGGAGGTCGAGGCTGTAGTGAGCCATAATCATGCCACTGCACTCCAGCCTGGGTGTCAGAATGAGACCTTATCTCAAAAGCAAAACAAAGTCCAGGAAATATGTATATACACACATACACTAGATAGATAGGTAGATCTCAGAAAATATTTTGATTCTTAGAAGCTTAACACAGAAATCTGAAGAGAGGTAAAAGTTTAGTTATTGGAAGTGCTTATTTAAATTCTTTTACCTAGAAAGTCAGTTTTTGGGCAGAAAGGAGGGAAATAAAGACTAGCAAATATCAATGGTGCAAATAAGATTTACATTCACTTACTGAATCTCTACATTTTAAGATCACAAGCTTAATAGCTGGTAATAACATTACTATCCTCATAGGGTTATGATGAAGATTAAAGGAGATAATGCACATTAAGTACTTAATAAAGGATTTAACATGCAAGTGCTTACTAAATATTATTACTGTGACAGCTGTGAAGTTGATAGCAAAATATTTATTCTAGGAAAACCACACCTCTCCACCTACCTATGTTCCATTTACTCTGGTTACCACACTGACATAGGGCCCTTCTATTTTAACCTAACGAGGTTTGTAAAAGCCTCTGACCACAGCTCAAACACTTGAAAGAACGAACCAAGAAGGCAACTCTAAGAAACAGAATTTGCAGAGGAGTGAAGCATCAATCTACCCAGAGAGACTCAGTAACCTTGTGTTTGGCTACAGCAGAAGACTTAAAAATAATAACCTATTTTTTCCATATTTCAATTATTATCTATTTATTTTTTTCCAGAGGCTAGAAAGCAAAAACAGTAAAACTATACTTTACTTGAACCTATTCGGTGCTGGCTATTTTCAGTTGGCCAGTTGAAATACTTCTAATATAACAAGTTTAAATAATAACAAAGTTGAATATAATTTCTGGATAATAAAATATACTTTAGATCTTAAACACATTTTCTTAGAAAAGATCAATATGCAACAGTTCACTCAAGTTGGTAACAATACCATTTATGGCTACAACAAAAATACATGCAAGTACATCCTCTAGTTTTAATGAAAATGCATATTGGGGTCAAAATAATCCAAAATATCTCTCCCAAATGCTTAATATATTTTCCAATTTTATTTTCCCAACTGTGTTTATTTCACAGTTCACATTTCAGCTTCATCTCTTTTTCATGTGTCCTTGGCATATACATTGTGCAAGTTGCAAATGAAAATAAACCAGTTTTGTCTTGTTAACAAAACTTAAACCATAATGTACCCACTGGGTGATTCTGTAAAACGTGATGATGATGATGATACTGATGAGTAAAATAACACCCTGGTCATATCCAATGTTTTCCATCACAGATATTAGCCTATTACAGAGATGCACAGGGTTGGCCAGGCCACCTAGGACATAAGGTCTTTATGGCAGCATGGGAGGAAACAAACCCACTAAAAGAAGGCTGACTGATGCTGACAATATTCACAGGACTGGGATCATACACAACAATTCTCCAGGCACTTGACCAGCCAGGGCTCAGCAAGAGTCCAAAGGGCACTTTTGCAATCCAAAGGGCTGAGAGGTCCCCAGCAGTGACTGTTCCTGTAGGACCCCTGGAGGCAGGGGCAGCATCCCCAGCAGGAGGTGCAGACCTCACACAGGCAGGAGGAGCCTCGCCTGAGAAGACCCAGGATGCACTCCCCAGCCCCGACAGAAGAGACAGGCCCCAACCAAAGAAGCACAGCGGTCTAACAGACAGGCCAGGCAAGATGAAGCGAAGCAAGCACAGTGAAATGTTACAGCGAAATGAGACACCAAAGCACGTTTCAAAGCAGTGCACAGGAGGTAAATCCTGTTATTTATGGAATTAATTTGTGAATCAACGATGGCACTGTTACTCTTTGCACATCCCTCCCTCTCCACCCATGTTATCTACTAATACCATTTGATTTTTTTAAGGCATTATTGCAAGCCTCAGATGAACAGGACAGCATGACATTGAAATTATAAGGTATAAATACCTCCGCCTTAATTTAGTGTACAAACAATTCCAGAGCCAAAAACAATCTATGAACAGGTTGTTTACAAGTATACTCTAAAATTGCTGAAAACAGATAAACCTAGTTTTCTCATGCAATAAAAATTTTGTGGCCTAGTGTATTATTACTTTAAACTAGGGAAAATAAGATACAAATTAAAACCCTCTTCCTGAGGTGCTTCCCAATTCCCTGCGTTTCATCTGAGCTACCCCCTAACTGAGTTATTCCTGTCACAGCTCATTACCTCCTATTACCATTTGGGCAAGCTAATTCCAGAACTACAAAAAGAAAGGATTGTAAGTGTCTGTGGTTGTTACTGCTGTTTGTTTGGTTTAAATAAGGCTACTAGCAACAGGGACACAACATAGTGGGGGCACAAAAACAAAGGTATTTCAATTAATGATCACCCTTCCATCTTCATAAGTGGCAAAGACAGCCAAGTATTAGTGTACGTATAGGGACTGTGATGCTGGAAACTTAAAACCAGCTTTTTGGTCTTGGCTCTGTCACTACTTGGCTGAGTGAGTATCTTGAACAGGTCATTTCACTTGGTGTCCACACACATACAAGGAAAGGGAAAATGCTCTCTAAGTCTGTGTCAAGCTCTAAAGTTCTAGGAAGATATAATCTATTTTCTATAACCAATAGATAGTTAAATCTAGCACAGGGTATTTTCTTGGCCTTGAACAGGACCATTACTGGGTTTAATGCAATATTCAAAACAGAATGGAAAGTTAATTAATGCTGAATACAAGTTGACTGTAAGTTGGCTAAGCCCCAGGAAGCAAATAGCCATACTGTGCAGAAACCCCACAAAGACAGGGCCTTGCCTGCCTTGTCGTAGATACTGAATGTGGGCCTGGAAAGTAGGCGTCAGATAAATGATGGCCAATGGTCAAAGTACACTGTGTACTCTGGTCCATTAAAGACATTAGAGGCACATGGAATTAGCCACAGAAGACTCTCTAAGAGTGCTGAGTTTATAAGAAGTGGAAAAAAAATGGAATAAATACAGTCTTCATTCCTAACCAGCATAGGAGCCTGAAGACAATGCCTTCATAGTCAAATGTTCATTCAACAAGTCTTCATTGAGCATTTGACTACATGTCAGATTCTGCCCAAACTTCAGAGACAAAGATTAAGGAACGTAAAGTGTAGGTGAATAAAAATATAGTTACGATACAGTGTGATAACTGTTGTGATTTGGACAAACACATCGTGCTGGTGGAGTAAGTAATGAGTGCATTTATTTCGTTTTTTTGTCCTTTTTTTCTTTTCTCTTTGTGGAGAACAGCTTCTCACTACATTGCCTAGGCAGGTCTGCAACTCCTTGGGTTCAGGCTATCCTTTTGCCTCTGCCTTCCTAAGTGCTGGGATTACAGGCATGAGCTACTAGGAGTATAGGCGTGAGCCAACGTGCCCAGCTGGAGTAAATAATGAGCAAGGAGTGTTACATAGTAAGTGCCTCGCAGGCATTACCTCTGCATCACAGACAATCTCATAAGGTGAACATTTGGCTCATTTTATAGGTGAGAAACCTGAGGTTCAAAATCTTTATATAGTGGCTTGAGGTGCAAAGCTACTAAGGGGAGGTCTGGGATTCAAATTTAGATCTATGTGATTCCAAAGGTTGTTCTCATCACCAATATATAGTTTCCCATATTTTATTGTATTTTTAAAATTTTTATTTAGCAACATTTTATATAGTGCTTACTATATTTCAGGCACTGCTATAAGTAGTTTATAAATATTTACTCACTAAACTCTTAGAATAATTGTATGAGATAAATGCTATTATTAACCCCATTTTACAGATGAAAAACTGAGGCACAAATGGATGCAATATCCAATATCCAATTCAGATTTGTAAGATGGAGCTCTGAAAGGGGAGAGGAGAGAGCATAGGGTAGAAGGAGAAAGTAAGGGTGATTCCTGGGCTATGTCTTAAAGAAGAAGACTATGTTAGATGAAATAAAAGCAAAGATTGTTCCAGTCAGTGGGGAAGTTATGCAAAGACACAGAGGCGAGCAGTTTTAGAGATGCCAGTGGCTCCATATTTTTGTTGGATCTAAAGACACCAGGTAAACGTCTTCAGTTTTCCGTGTCAGAAATGAGGAAGCAGGAACGGCAATGCAGCGATAATACAGTACCAATGGGGTCAGGCAGGAGGACTCTGAAGAAATACCAAGAAAGTGGGATTAGCATGCTTTGATAAGACCTCAGATGAAGCAGTGATGAGAAGAGTGAAGCGTGACTTCCCTGGTTTCTGAAGCCATTTACTAAGGAAGAAATCCAGGAGGAAAAAGAGTTTGGTTTAAAATACATTGAGTGTGAGACTTGCTAAGTCTGGGGATACTCAAATGGAAATGTTCAAGAGGCAGCCAGAGACCATGATCTGGAGTTTGGCGGTAGTTAGTCCGGCGCTAGGGGATGAAACATGTCTGAAACTGTCATAGTGAATGGGCTTATTCAGCCGCCCAGGGAGAATGTACTCAGTGATGAGGGATTCAAGGTAACAAAAGCATCTAAGGAAGGGAGGAGCTGGCAGAGGAGATAAAGGAGTAAACACGGAAGTAGAAACTCTAGGAAAGGGAGATCCCATGGAAGTGAGAGATAACAATATTTCAAGGAGGTTGTGTCAGATACTGTGTTTGGCCAGAGAAATTATAGTGATGTGTTCGGGCTAGAAATGAATAGCAGTGACGTGAGGAGTACTGAAAAGTGAGGGAACAGGGACCACACATGCAGCTATCTTTCCAAGACATCTATTTGTAAACAGAAAGAGAAAACTGAGGATGCAGAGTCCATGAAGAGATATACTCCCACCTATACACACTCCCTACACGTACATTTTTAGACAGGAAAGACTTACATATGTTCACTGTTCTCCAGAAAAAAGTTCAAACTGAATGCAGAAAGGGCCACTCAATGGAGTGAGTGTATTAAAAGATGGGCAGTGATGGGGTGTGTACTGCAACAGGAAGAGCTGTATCTCCTCCTTTGAATGGAAGGTAAAATCAGGCTCAGAATTAGGTAAGTTTGTAGGTAGGGCCCAGGGTGGAGAGACGCTGAGGAAAAGCTGGATGGCCTCTTCTACCCCTAGAGAGGGAGGGAAAGTTGCCAAGTGCTTCTTTAAAGAAAACAGCACCAAAATGAGATGGCCACTGTGGAAAATGGGAGAGAGCAGGTCTGCTTGTCTTTGTAGTTTGGGGACACTGCTGTGTCCCCAAACTGTACCTAGAAGAGTGTGGCACTTATCTGCCACAGAGTAAGTGCTCGAGAATGATTTGTTGCAGGAATTTGGGACATACTGAAGTTCTATGGAGGGATTCTGAGGCTCTGTTGAGACCCAAGACCACACATGTGTAGTGATAGTGATTTTTACGGTCATCAAGGTTTTTTCAGGAGTGTTTAGCTCCCTAGTACAGACAGGAGTTGAAAAGACAGATAATCCAGATTTTTGGTTCTGAAAGGATGGTATGCCAGAATGACAGGGTCATAAGTAAGTTTGATGTTTCACCAGGAAATCCAATTCTGGATAACGGGGAAAAAAATAACATATGGGAGGCCAGTTTTTTCTGGTTTTTTTGTTTTTTTTGTTTTTTTGAGATAGAGTCTTGCTCTGTCATCCGGGCTGGAGTGCAGTGGCACAATCTCGGCTCACTGCAACCTCCGCCTCTTGGGCTCAAGCGATTCTCCTGCCTCAGCCTCCCAAGTATCTGGGATCACAGGCACGTGCCACCACACCTGGTTAATTTTTGTATTTTTAGTAGAAACAGGGTTTCGCCATGTTGGCCAGGTTGGTCTCGAACTCCCGACCTCAGGTGATCTGCCCACCTTGGCCTCCCAAAGTGTTGGGGTTACAGGTGTAAGTCAGTGTGCCGGGCTGGGAGGCCAGTTTTAAATGTATTTATACATATACATATATATAATTTTTCATGGTTAATTGGAGTTCAAGAGCCAGTAGCTTCATACTTATTTCTAACTAAGGGTATAATTTTTAAAAGCAACAAGAACAAAAAAATCAAAGGCACTTGATTAAGAAACAAAACAGGACTTCTCTACAAACTCCAGCACACTGGCCTGGACATATAGCAGACCCTTAATAAACACCTGTTGACTCCATGCAATTCAATTTTATGGCCTAAGGTAATGATGGCTTCTGGTTTTAGCGCTCCTGTCACTCCACAGTACACATTTCCTAGGAGATATCTACCATAGATGTTAAAATGTTCTTTCTAAAATAACTACTTTTCTGTCATTCCAAAAATGCAATTTCTGCATCCTTCCCTGAGCATAATTATTAGGAAAAAAATAAACTTCAACTTCTAGTGTCAACTTCAAATTATGTTATGTTATGGTGATATTATTCCCCAAGAGGTCCAGTTCCTCCAGTTTGATTTCCCAAGAGAAGTTATAGTGGAAATTTGGGGAGATTTAATATTTCTTTGGAAAACCAGTATATTAATCCATTTTGCTCTTTTCTTTCAATTATCTTCACATTTTCCCCAAACTCCTGGATTTCTCAGTCTTCTAAGAGACAACTACTATTTATTTGTATGAGTATTTTTTCTCCTTCAAAGTGAGCAGAATGATTAATATCCTTGAGCAAACTACTTAATAATTATTCAATTTTATTCTTCTAATTGCCTCCTACATCCACTTGAGAGGGTGTCTACCATCTTCAATTTTTCCCTTCAGTCAAGTATACAAGAGGAAGGAAAGCTGGTACAAATTACCAGAGTCCTGTGCTTGGATGGGGGCCTGAGGCCACACTATGTTGCATATCAATTAAAATCCCATGGGAAGATTTGCCTGAAAACCCTGAAAAATATGTGTCACCAGGTTGTTGACTTTGAAGCACTTCCTCTGTTTTCTCTTGTACTTATTTATGGAAATTTAAATTAAGACTATCTAAATTGTGGCATATAAAACCCAGTAAGTTCATTTTCTCCGTTCTTCTGCATCCTGGCATTGCTGGCTATGCATTGGTAAAAGCATGACATTAAAATGCAAACATGAAAACAAGTTACTTAGGGATTTAATATTTAACACAGGTTTTTAAGGTGGGAAATTGAATATGTCCTTATTATCATTTCAATTTAATGTAAGCAAAAAGAAGCTGTTCAAAAAAAAAATCTGTGTTCTCTGCATTGTGAAAATTACATACAGAAACACAAATTTATAAAATGTGTATGTTACAAAATAAATTACTTTTACTATAAAGAATGCTTTGGATTCTGTGGGGCAAGAGCAGGCATTTTTAGTTTTCAGTGGTGTGCCACGGAGATAAAGTATTTTGAAATCCATAAAATAGAATACACAGGATTTTGAAGGAAACCAATTATGTTTAAATACAGGGACACATTCTGAGGAAGGAATCATTAGGTGATTTCATCATTGTATGAACATCAGAGAGTGCACTTACACAAATCTGGATGGTATAGTCAATGACATACTTAGGCTACATGGTATGGCCTATCACTTCTAGGCTACAAAGTTGTTCAGCATGTTACTGTACTGAGTACTGTAGGTACCTGTAACACAATGGTAAGTAGTTGTATATGTAAACATAGAAAAGGTACAGTAAAAATACAGTGTTCTAATTTTATGGGACCACCATGCTATATGCGGTTCATAGTTGAATGAAATGTTATGTGGCCCCATGACTATAGTTGATAATATTAAAGTTGAGGTAGAATAAACATGTGCTTCTTTTTAAACACATTAATAACAAGTTCTAGTGGTGATCTGATAAGTACTATTTTAAAAGTAGCAATTGGTATAAATGATACTTCACGATTTCTGCAACAACTTTAATACATGAAAATGTCATCAACAAAGCCACAGGTACTATTAATGCCACTGAAGTTTATTGTCTATGTGTATAATTGAGAGAAATACTAAATTTAATTTAAAGTTTAGAAATTAGTGAAATTAAATTGGTTATTTTTTCTCAGACTTAGCATTGGACCCTCCCCCAGTGCTAAGGCCCTTGAGCTGGATGTTCATAAGTGAATCTTCCTAATACCTTCCTGGTGTATTCAACTTAAACCATCCATATTTTTTAAAATTCCCCTTACAAGAGTTTTTAAGAAATATGTCAACTTTAAACTATAAGGTTCCTTCTATACTATTTTACAATATACTAGTCGAGAATTATACCTATTAATTATAAAAGATTCTCAAAACTATAATAGTTTAACACTATATGTAAGTAATTTAAATAGCAAAAGCATTTCTAAGAGAATTTAGTATTTCTAAGTTGCTTCAGTTAGTTTTGGGAGTCAGGATGGGTCATCTTGGAATGTAATTAAAAAAACAGAGCAAATAGCTAAATAATTATGTATTTTGAAAGAATAATAATCAATTCAAATACCATGATAATCTAATTAAATCTAGAAAGAAAAAATCAATGTTGAAAAATTCTAGGTGTTTGATGGAGATTTTTGGAGCTATTTCTTTTCAGCTATGTACTTATAACTCACAAACATATAAGCTAAGAATAAAACTAAAAAAAATTAAAATATTATTATGGAAAATGTCATTAATCACTGCCATAGGGTTTTTATAAATGGTAGTTAATAACTGAATGAAATCACGTAAAATTTGCAAGTGAAACAGGTAAGGGGAGGGGAGGGAGAGAAAGTATGAAATAGAAAAATGAGAGAAAAGAGGAAGGAGAGATGAAGAAGAGACATGGGGAACAGAGACAGTCAGACAGAGATATGGAAGGTGTACTTTGGAGTAACAACCAAAATGAGATAACCAAAACTCTGGAGGTGGCAGGCTTGATCTGCAAAGGTAGATGCTCCTCCTCCTAGAGCATAAAACAGTCACACCCCTCGACATGAGTGGTACCCTTCTGTTCTTATTCCTTCGAAATCTTCTTTTTTAAAAACCTCATATTCAAAATTAATTTTTCCCCAATATTAACATACTCTATTCTTAAACATTTTGGTGTCAATTCAGCCAGGCAAACAACAGATATTTTAAGTATATATAGAGATGGAAGCACACAAAAAGAAATGGAAAGAATATAGTAACAAAACATTGGGGGGGAAAACAGGTAATTTATAAAGGCACCAAAGGCAATAACAAAAAATATAGAATATAATATTGTAAGAAGTAGTTTCAGTTAATGACAAAGAATATAAATATAATCCATCTAACCTTGAAATTTAGAATGTTCTCCATTCTGCAGATTTCCAAAAGATCATGCGGCATTTGGACATGAATTAAGGCATGCATTACACATCAGTATATTTCTTTAGTCCAGCTGATTTAAATATACTCACTCTTCCACCCTCAACAATACAACTCATTTTTCTAAAAGGTAAAATATTTTAGCCAAAGTAAAATTCAGGCTAAAGCAAAATGCAAAATATAAAGAAAATAATTTTTTTTACCAATGAGCATCTGAGATAAGGTTTTACTATAGGTGGTTATCTCAAATAACTGAAGTTGAAAGCTATATTCAATGAATAATACTCTAATACTATTTTTCCTCTATGTATACCCTTTAAAAACTACAAGACACTCACGAGTCATTAGACAGTTGTGTCAGAAAATTCAAACATCCAGCACAACCTGTATTTTTCCCCAAAACTTCCTCCTCTGAATTGTAGTATTATGCAGTGTCTAGTGCTATTATTGTAACTAAGAAATAATTTTTTGAAATGGTTCTAAAATGAAATGGAAACTTTTAGTGTATTTTCCTCATCCCAAATGATAAAATATTTTCTTAGGTGGAAAGTCTCCAAAACTTGTAAATCTACTATGCCATATTCTACTGGTCATTTGAAAGAGCTCCATTTAAACAAATTGAAAGTGCCTCATGTGTGTAAGACACAGAAATAAAGGAATCACTGTAAAAAACAGTGCTCTGCAGGCATGGGCCCTTTCTCTTCTCTTTTCCTTTCTTTTCCTTTTCTTTTCTTCCTTCTTTCCTTCTTTCCTTCCTTCCTTCCTTCCTTCCTTTCTTTCTTTTCTTTTTTTTTCTATTTAGATGCAGGGTCATGCTTTCACACTCTGTTGCCCAGCCTGGAGTGCAGTGGCACAACCATAACTCACCACAGCCTCAGGCTCCTGGATCAAGGGATGCTCCTGTCTCAGCCTCCTAAGTAAAGTAGCTAGGACCACAGGCATGCAGCACCATGTCTGGATAATTTTCTTTTTTTTTTTTTCCTGTAGAGATGAGATCCAGACTGGTCTCGAATTCCTAACCTCAATGAGGTCCAGACTGGTCTCAAATTCCTAACCTCAAGCCATCCTCCCGCTTTGGCCCCCTAAAGTGCCAGGATTACAAATGTGAGCCACTGCCGTGGGTGACCCTTTCTTCAAAATCTGAGAGAGATAAAACACACACATACACACACACACACTCCGCTACAACACCACAGGGTACTTTGTAATGAATTTCCTCCCCTCTCACCTTCTCAAAAACATCATGCTCCTGCATCATCAGTGTCTCCTCTACTAGTTCATTACCAATAGCACTCAACCATGTACCCCATTTCTAAAAACATTCACTTTTATATCCCAGCCTTTTTACTCACTCCCCTTTTGGAAAACTCCTTGATAGAGTAATCCAGATTTGCATTTTCAATTTTTCTTTTCTTATTTTCTCTGGAATCCATCTCAATCAGACTCTATCCCCATCACAACAACAAAAGTATGAAGGTCACCAATGGCTTCTACATGACAATTTCAATGGTCACTTCTCATTCATCTTACTGGATTTCTCAGTTGCTTTTGAAACATGATCACTCCATCTGTTTTAAAATACTTCCTTCATTTAATTTCCAAGCTGCCCCTCTTTATCCCTGCTCCATTACTAGTTACTCATTCTCACTTTTTTGATGGTTTCTCTTTGTTTTATACTGTCTGCATAATGGCCCAGGGCTCAGTTTTTGGAGTACTTTTGCACTTTTTCTATTTTTTGGACAAGAGTTCTTAATCCTGCATTCAAATTAGAATCACATAGGGAGCTTCTAAAGGATGCTGACACCTTGGATCTACTCCATTGCAAATGAATCATAATTGTTGATTTGTATTTTACTTCCTATTCCCTTTGCCCTAAAGCTTTTTCTCTAAATATCCAGAGGCCAGGGTTGAGAACCCCAGTTGCCAGTGGTCTCATCCACTGTACATTCTGCACCTTGAAAACTCACAAAACATATCTCAAGCTGCAGACCTTTCCTTTGAATTCCAGACTCCCTTATCCAAACACCTTGTCCACATCACCACTTGTACAGATAATGGGTATCTCAAATTCAATGTATTCAAAACCAAACATGACCTTCCTCCATGAACTGAACCCCATGCTTCCTATAGTCTTCTCATCTCAGTTAATAGCCACTCCCTACTTTCAACTGCTCAAGCCCATAAACTTGGAATCATCCTTAATCCCTGTCTTTCACACCAAAATCTCATTCTTCAGCAAATCTTGTTCTGCCTTCAAAATACACCCAAATGCAACATCTCGTCACCTCCATCACTGTCACCCCGATCCAATCCTATTACCTCCCATGTGAATCACAGCAATAGTGTCATGGCAGGTCTCCCTTTTTTGGACCTTGTGTACCTGTAGTCCACTCTCAGCACAAAAGGCAAAGTGATGTTTAAAAATGGTAAGTCAGATCATGTCGGCCATCTGCTCATAGCCTTAGGCAGTTTTCCTACCTCAAAATTAAAAACATTACAATGGCTCATTAGGCACCTCATAATCTGGTCAGTTCTTAGAGATGTTTGATTTTAGATCTGAAATTATCCAATCTCTTCAGTTACCTTCAAGAATAACACAGTGCTAACAGGATCTTGTTGTCTATCTTTAAAACTTTGCAGGGGGAAATAATAACTCTTGTCAGATTCTCAAAGAAGCCCGTATGATCAAAAGTGATCAGAATCATTGTGTAAAAGATTATCACAATTAATCAAAACTCCTTTTTATTATAGATTAAGCTTTAACCTTTTCAAGCCTTTGTTTGTGATAGTAATTCAATGATGAGTAGGGCATACTAAAGCATAAATTTACTTTAAATATATTTTAAAATTAACCTACTATTTCCCATTTGTACGGATTTTGCAGTGGTTTCTTTACTTATCTTGTCTTCTCTTTAACTGTTTGCTTAGCTATGTTTGTTTTACTTCTTATACTATACTATGTGTAAAAGCTATGACTAAATTCAATTAAGAGCCTTATGAACATAAAGTATAAGATGCTATTGCTTTTCATCAATTTGTGATCCAAAACACAAAAGTCAGAGATTTGGAATTCAGAATCATAAGGCCCTATCCATCCCCTCCATTCAAACTCGATGAATGCTCATGGAATGAGGTAGGAGTAGGGATTTGAGAAAGGCTTTTTAGTCACCAAAGGTTACATGTCCTCATACCAAATCATTCCATAGAAGTTACTCAGAAGTCTTCTAAAATTAATCAACCACATAACCCCTACAGAGCAGAGCCATCGAGGTTAACAATTTGGTAAATGCTTCTCTGGTTGCTCAATTCTCTTGCTTTGACAATGTAAATGCATTCATTTAGTTCAGTGTATTAAACTATAGATCTAAAGTCTAAAGACACTATATGCTGGCTTGTCAAGAAGGTATCATTATTGCCTTCTCATAACTTCAAATGTTCCTTCTCTTCTGGATCTTTTCCAGCTGAATGTAAACATACTGAAATCGTTCCTATCTTAAAACTAAATAATACACACCAAACACACAACCCTTCTGGACTTGCACTTCTGCCCTGAATTTTGGCCTTTCTAGAACTGTTTTCATATTCCACAACCCACATCATTGTGGCTTCTCCATGAAAATGACTCTTAATAAGGTCACTAAATGATGTCCACGTTGTGACAACATCCAGAAGAGTCGACAACCAACAGAAATATTTCAGTGCTCATCTTACTGAACCTGTCATCTGGTGCACCTTGATATAGTTCTCTTCCTCTTTTTAAAACATTCTTTCCCTGCCTCATGATATCATTTTCTCCAGTCTGTCTCTCTTCTCACATTTCTTGTTTCCTCTCAGCCAGATAATCATCCTCTTCTCTTTGCACTGTGACCTCTCCTCTAGGCTATCTTATCAGTATGGTCTTACTCTGACTTACTGTCTATCTGATATTACCTCTGGAGAAAAATCTGAACTTTCCATGGGATCGCCTCCCAAGCACACAAGTTGAACCCACACTCCCATCCCACCAAACTGGCTGGCCTCCAGTGATTGCTGAGTCACTCAGTTCTCAGCCATCTGACCTTTTTTCTGAAATCTCTACTTTAACAAAACTCATCCAGATTTATAGTGAAATGTCTCCTCTATGAGAACAAATATAATTACATATATTTGCCTCTAACTCCTTCTCTCCAGCTCCAATTGTATATTTTCAAGTGCATTTTGGAATTCTCCTCTTGAATTATGTATAATCATACACAACTAAACAGATCTAAAACTCAACTCATGAACATCTCCAAACTACATTCAGCTATTCCTCCTAATTTCCTAATTTCTATTCAATTTCCAAACTAATTGAACTAAAATGTTAATGACAGTCCTACTCAGAATAATACATACCTGACTGCTCTTTCAAGTCTACCCAGATTTAGCTCTGGACCTCATTTAATCCTGAAACTCTAAAGCAAGTCTTCAATTCCTCTATTGCCTGCACTTAACACAGCTCTAGGGGTTGAATCTCTCACAAACAAACTTTCATCTCCAGCCTGGCTGCTGAGCCTACGTATTATGTTTGACCTAAAAAAATCACCTAACATTTCATCACTGTATTAAAAAACAAAACAAAACAAAACAAAACTTTGGTGCATTAATAGAGTCATAGGATTTATTCAATTCTTTCATTATTCTGAAGCCTGGTTTCTAAATAGTCTCCTCATCCAACTATCCCACACCCCAAAGCTTCCTGGCCAATCTATCTGTATCTCTATTGTTTTATTTCCTCCCCACCCATCTCCTGAGTGAATGCTGAGCTAATTTAGTTTGCTAGAGCAGTGACCTAAGATAGCTTGTCTACAAACCCAAAAAACCAATGGTGAAGTCCATACACAGCTGGTAGCTTCTAGCTCTTCTTTAAGATGGCCGATAAATTGTTGGTTATTACAAAAGAAGAGCTCTGGGGCTTGAGGCATATTTTGAGTTATCTCTATGTTTCAATATTAAGTTATATATTTTTCAGAACCTTGAAAATATTTTCTTTGCTCCTCACTAAATACATAGATATGAGAACAAACTACATAGTTAACTTATTTTCCTAAACTCTAAAGATAAGGTACTTAAATGTTTACTTTTGACCCTATAGAAACACTTACTATTTATAAATACTTCTGATAGATACTTGCTTTAATTTTTTTTAAAAAAACAGCTAATTAAAATATTTCAAGTAAACAAAAATTAATGATCTATATGTGCAGAATGATTTATACTTTGATATAGTCAACTTTAATCATGCCTACTCTCCACACACACACACTCCTCATTGTATTACTATTTTTCCATTTAATGTGTTGGCTGAGCAGTGACATTTCTTCAAGTCCTGTTTTCCAAAGAACTAGCAAATACTGCATTGGAAAGGAGAATTTTAAACCTTTCGCCCACACCATTATTGTGACATGGGCTGGAAGGCACTGTGCCTGAGAAAACATAACATAACAAAACAAAACATCATCCAAGCAAATTAAATATTTTGAGGAATGCAGTGACATATCTTGCCAAAGTCACAGAAAATTTGTTTCTGGAAGCTCTGATTATAACTTTATGGTCATATCATGAGCTCCTATTATTATCTTTCCACTAAAATACTACTGTAGTACTTCTACAATTACAGGCAAAACGGAAAAGCTTTTTATGGGAAAAAATGAATATAAGACTTTACAGTACTATCGAAACTAACAGCAAACAACACAATTTCTTTTCTTTTTCCTTTTATTATTATTATTATTTTTTGTATTTTTAGTAGAGACAGGAGCTTACCATGTTGGCCAAGGGGGTCTCGAACTCTTGACCTCAGGTGATCCACCTGTCTCAGCCTCCCAAAGTGCTGGGATCACAGGTGTGAGCCACCATGCCTGGCTCAAACAACTCAATTTCAACTTTACCTTTCTAATTTCTTTTCACAGCTTCAGGATTCAAGAATATATAGTTGTTTGAAACCCATATGGAAGAGTGAGAAAACCTGATGGGCTGGGAGGTAGGAGCTCTGAGTTACAGTCCTCCCTCTGCTAGGTCTCTTTTTGTATTTCTTTTAGCTCAAATATTTGCCCTTCCTTTTA
This sequence comes from Colobus angolensis palliatus, assembly GCF_000951035.1. NCBI lineage: Eukaryota > Metazoa > Chordata > Mammalia > Primates > Cercopithecidae > Colobus > Colobus angolensis. The sequence goes on along the minus strand of NW_012114744.1, from coordinate 321,109 downwards.
TTCCTTCACATTCTCTCCCTTAAGGATTACAGCCATTCCTGTCCTTTCAACCACAATTTCTATGGAGTGATAAAGACAAAGTCTAGTTCTTCAGTTGACACTCCTAACTCACTTTTTACTGAACTTGTATAAGCCAGGAACTAGGCTGTATGCGAAACATTAAAAGATAAGTAAGATGGAATCTTGCTTTCAATGAGATTACATTTTAATACAGAAAGGAAGATTAATAGATCAACTTCAGTAGAGTTTTGTGCCCCAAGCATGCTGTGGAGACCAAACAAAAGGGGCAATTCGCCCAAAATGGGGCATCAGGAGATGATGACTAAGAGGAGTTCTGAAAAAAATATGTAGAGATCAAGAATGCAAACAGTTATGAGACCATTCCAGGCTGAGGGGAGAGAAGAAACAAAGGCATTCAGCAGTTTCACCTGACCATGCATACAGACATGTCTATGCATTACAGTGGAGGCACAATTCCAAGTGCAAGGAGTTAGACCTGGAGTTTGCAAACGGTGAAAGGAAGGGGAAATAGTGAGGTCAAGGAAAGATATTTTTACCATTTTACCAGTGATTCACAAGGAAGGAGGGGAAATCACTTTATGAGCATTTCTAATTGTCCTGCCCAATTCTGGTTAATCCCTTTTTAACGCTGTGTACTCTACACAGACTGTCTCCTGGAGAATCTTGGCTATACTCCTACTGGTGGGGAGTATGCATTATCCCTCTGGTATATTCTGAAAAACTGCTCTGCTATAAATGCAAGAGAAAATGCACCAAAAAGACAAAGAAGCGAAGCCTAAAAAGAAAACAAAGAAAGGTCATAGACCTCAGAAACCACAAAATAGTTTTAAAAAAAATAAAGCAGAAAAAGCCTGTAAAATACAAACTGGGTTTCAGTCCTTCCATAGGTCCAAATGTCTCCTGTATAGCTCATTAGCATCCCAAGCTCAACACCTCTAAAACCAATTAATCATTTCCTTTTTGATAACAGTTCATTATTAATGTACCAAAAAAACTGCAAAGATAATCAGGGTGCAGATGGTAGGGCACGTTAATACATAGCAGTATTGGCTACAGGTGAGAAAGCACCTTGATTCTATATAATTCCAACCATGGAATTTTTGTATTACAGAGAGAAAAGAAAACATAATTTTTCAAAAAAGTATATATGGGATATGATGTCCTTTAGATAAATCATACAGATCTATGTGATATTAATAGCTTCAGAAGAATGGGGCATCACAGGCTCCAAGGAATGGTTCATTCCTACTCATCTAGTATCTTCTCTACTAATTTGGCTTTTCAGCAACAGCAAACTGTTTGTGGTTCTCTGAATAAAACATATGAGTTCAGGAATTTACATAAAGGGGAGCAACACACACTGGGAACTTTCAGAGACGGGGTGGTGAGAGGAGGGAGAGGATCGGAAAAAAATAACAGTGGCCACTAGGCTTAATACCTGGGGGATGAATAATCTGTACAACAAACCCCCATAACACATGTTTACTTATCTAACAAACCTTACTTATCAAACAAACAAAAAGAGGAGCATGCGTGCGCGCGCGCACACACACACACACACACACACACACACACAAGAAAAGAAAAGAAAAAGAAAAACAAAATCCTTTGGCTTTGAATGCCTCCCTCTATTCTCAACTCCCTAAACTATCTTTGTCTTGTCTTTCAGGTCCCCAGCCAGGCACTGACTTTTCCAAGAAGCTAACATTCCTGACCCCTCTATGAACCTTAATACTAACGATCATAACAGCAGCTAACACATATTGAACACTTCATCTGAGCCGGTCTGTATTCTAAGCACTAAGCAGTACCAATTCAAGTCTTCTTCATAACAATCCTATGAAGTAGGTACTAATAATATCCCCATTTTGGAGATGAGACACTGATGCAAAAAGATGCTAAGTAATCTGCCTAAAGACACATCACTGGTGAGTAGCAAAGCCAATATTTGATCCCAATCCAGCTAGTTTCAGAGTCTGTGCTCTAATTACTACACCACACTGCTTCTGTCATTAAAAATGCAATGACCGTAGTTACTTCCATCCAGATAATGCTCTTCACTGTCCTGTTCAGCATTTAGGTTCAGTGATATACTAGGACTGGATATGTATTTCTCTATGCATACTAAATGTAGAATATCAAGTATAGAGTGTAAATTAACTATCAAAAATTCCTAAAAAGTATAAAATCTCTTTAAAAGTATTTTGCTGGAACTTAATTTTTACAAAACTATATAGATGTAACCGGCACATGTAAAACATATTAGGATTTCCCATTCCTATGATAAGAAAAGTGTCTTTGAGTCTAATGAAAACCCTTGGCAATTTGAATATTATATGATACTAAATTATACTATAATTATTTCAAAGGTCAAGATCTTAAACATTTAGTCTTAAAACTCTCCACCTGAGTGATGCATTCAGAAAATTAAAGTATGTATGAAAATATTTAATTATACAAAACAAGTAGAAATCTACAAATTTAATAACCTTTAAATAAAATGTGCAATTTTTTTCCCACATGGATTTTTTTCCTCCATTGCAAAAATGGAACTTTTTAAAAGAACATTTTTTGTGTGTGACCATGAGCAAACATTTTATTTTCCAGGGCTGGTTTCAAGGAAGGGCAGGATAAAACGATTTGGAATAGAGCACTGTATTACTTACTAACTCATGAGAAACTCTATGATGCTTTTATGCTGGGCACCACTGTACAATTAAAAAAAAAAAAATTGACTCAGATTCAATCCAGCCTTTTCAGGAATTCACAGTCTAGTAGGAAAAGGAAAACAGACAGCACAGGTGTGAGAGTTGTTTTTAAAACTGTGGTAAGAAGAGCTTTAAGAGACAAATGTGTACTAAGAAGAAGATCCCTGCTTGGTCCACAGCTGTAACTTCAGTCACACAAAATAGCACAGAGGTTAGGAACATGGACGTGGAACCAGAATTTTGAGTTTGAGTCTCAATTTTACCATGTACCAGTTGCCTTTGGTGGTTTCCTTTAACTTCTCTGTGCCTCAGTTTCCTCATTTATAATTAGATAATTTCATAGAATTCATAGAATTGCAGTGTTGTTGGGAGGACTAAATGAGTTCATTTGAGAGAAGCAAGTAGCATATCGAAGGCACTCTAATAATATGAATCAACATCACTTAAAAAATACCTGATGGGGGTGCTGAGGTGGGTGGATCACCTGAGGTCAGGAGTTCAAGACCAGCCTGGCCAACATGGCGAAATCCCGTCTCTACTAAAAATACAAAAAAATTAGCTAGGCGTGATGATGGGCGCCGGTAATTCCAGCTACTCAGGAGGCTGAGGCAGGAGAATTGCTTGAATCTGGGCGGCAGAGGTTTCAGTGAGCTGAGATCACACCATTGCACTTCAGCCTGAGCAACAGAGTAAGACACCGCCTCAAAAAAAAAAAAAAAAAAAAAGGACCTGATGAAGTGCAGCCTTCTTTGTTCTCAGGCTTTAGGACATTCACAGTTAAAGACATGTTAAAACATCTTGCCAACCCTCCACAGACTCAATTATGGCTGGTTCAAACCTTACCTCTGTATAAGCAATGGATCATGTCTTAGCAGTGTTTTTGCTATCCTGGTTAGAAAATAAGCCCATAGTGTTCTTAATCAAACACTAGAAAATTTGTAAATATTTTATTCCATTATCTGAACCAAAAAACAGTTATTCCAGTTGTTGATACAATTTGTATGCAGTACAAAAATTACAACCACAAGCACCATGTACCCAGACAAACAAAACATTGTCAAAGTGTGCATGATTAGCTGCTTTGAGAATTTCAGTTAATATTATTTTGCTACTTGTTTGCTCATTTGCCCTTGGAAGAACAGGCAAAGAAGATGACCATTTAACAAAAATGTGAAGCAGAGCAGCCATAAAACTGAGAAAAGCCTTGTGCTATGGTTTGAATGTCACCTCTCCAAAACTCAGATGTTGAAACGTCATGGCCAATGTGATGCTATTAACAGGTCAATCCTTTAAGAGGTGATTTGGCCATGAGGGCTTCTCCCTCATAATGAGATTAAAGCCATTATAAAGAGGCTTCATGCAGTTTTTGATCTCTTGCCCTTCTGCTTTCTGCCATGTGAGAACACAGCGCTCCTCCCTTTCCAAGGATGCAGCAACAAGGCATCATCTTAGAAGCAGAGAATGGTCATCACCAGAAAACCTAACCTGCCAGCACCTTGATCTTGCTCTTCCCAGCCTCCAGAACTGAGAGAAAATAAACTTCTGATCTTTATCAAATACCCAGTCTCAGGTGTTTTATTTATTTATTTATTTTAGAGACGGGGTCTCACTCTCACTCAGGCTGGAATATAGTGGCACAATCACAGTTCACTGTAATCTCAAACTCCTGGGCTCAAATGATCCTCCCACCTCAGTCTCCTGAGTATTTAAGACCACAGGTGCATGCCACTGTGCCCAGCTAGATTTTTTTTCTTTTTTGTAGAGATGAGATCTTGCTATGTAGCCAGGCTGGTCTTGAACTCCTGGTCTCATACGATCCTCCACAATGGCCCTTTCAAAGTGCTGGGATTACAGGTATGAGCCAACCTGACCAACCTTTAGTCTCAAGTATTTTGTTACAGCAGCGCAAATAGACTAAGATACCTAGCCACTAAATCTCCCCATTCTTATTGCTTTATAAAAAATCATTTCCATCCACTTCTATTTGCACAATAAATCATGCTGCCTATTCAAGGCCTACTGTTCTGACATATGTGCCTCCTGAAATTCAGGTGCTATTTCTGTTCACCACAACTGTTTCTGCCACTGCCCCACTCTGCACATCAGGTTTTAGGTGTTTCCTCAACAAGAGATCACATATTCTACATAGCAAGAGATCTATCCTGAGAGTAAAGCAAGTGCTGTAAAAAAAGACTCATAGAATCTTGGAACCAAACTTAATTTTTAAAATTATCTAATCCAAACCCTTCATCTCACAGAAAAAGCAGGCCCATAGAAACTCAAGTACCCCAGCAAGCTGGTGGCAGAATTGAGAATGTTTTTCCTTTTCATTTGCCATCTACCACTTCTGTGGATTTTTTGTTTTGGTTTGGTTTTGGTTTTTATTACAGCACATTGCCAGAGAATAAACATAACTTCAAAACTGACAGTCAGAAGAAACACAAAATTTTAGGGCACAACCTTAAATAGTGACAAATCATGAAGACATCGAACTTTGAGAAAAATATGGACAATGGAATTTTAATCTAGACTCAAGCAATCACAATAAAACAAACCTACACTTGTCTAAATTCTATGGTCTTACAATGAAGATATGGATAAGACTTTGCAAAATACATTTATACATTTAAATTTGTATTTTATGTTCCTCTTTTCCCCAATCCAATCTGAAACATATTTTGTGATAAAAGCAGATTACACAGATTACAAGGGACTTCCCTTATCCAGAGCTCTGTGGTAGGCCATAAGTGTGAATGTGAGCATGAGAGGAGAAGAGAAAGAAAAAGAGGGAGGGAAGAGGGAGAAGGAAGGAGAAGGGAGAGAGAGAAAGAGTAAAACTATATCTCATTCATATGCTGATGATTTTCTTCCTCCTTCATATGTTACTTATGAAGCTGCATTGCTACATTACAAATAAATTCAGACATGGTATTAAAGGCAAGCAATAATAAAAAATTTTATAAACAATCCATAAGCTATTTCAAGTTAGGATTGATATGCAAATGTTACCATTCTTTAATACAAAAATAAATATCAAATGCAAAATAAGAGGTTAGGGACGTAATAAGTACATTCAAATGTACAAAACAAGTAGATTTCAATTGCATTCAATTATTTCACCCAATCACCTAGAAGCAAAGATCCTCTAAAGAAAATTGCATTGCCTTCCCAACTCCTTGGAGAGCCAGTTTAGTTAACAGCCTACCTATGCTTCAGAGATGACCATGCAGCTTACATGTCAAACTCATTTTAAAGTGTCAATCAAGTCCCTTTCAATCTAATTAGTTTGGAAAGTAGTGTCACTGACCTGGAACTATGCAGACCATTTATTATCATATCATTTGATCAACCTAACACTTTATCTCAGTTGAGTTTGAGACACCTGTAGCCAAAATGTAATATCCTTTCTCCCACTCATTACTGGTAATTCTCAATACAATTTCCTATTTACAACTCAATTTGTCTCTATGAATAAGCATGACCAACTTCACAGAGGCATTTCACAGAATTTCTCTTACTTAAGATTTCATAGCAAAATAGAAAGGAAAAGGGAATAAGGAGAAATATATGTATATCAGATACATATAACAGATTCAGGACTTTAGACATCCAATAACTGCTAAAAGGGGAAAGGAGGAAAACCAGAGGACCATGGATACATGGAAAGAAATTCAGATCCTTAAATACAGGAGGAGATTTTTATTTTTTAAATGTAATACAATGAATCATATAAAGGGAGTCTGTTTTAATTGTCACCATGTGCAATTTGTTTAGTAAAGAAAAACTTTCTCAGGTTCATAGTATTTAACCTGTTTTTAATCCAGCCAAGGGCAGGATGAGATAGAACTGAAGAGGTAATAACTAGTTCCTCAGGGGACAGAGAACACAGCCAGGTGCCTCCAAAGGAGAAGCTGAAGACCAGACCACAGTGAGGCTGGAATGGGATGGGAGTGGAGATGGTTGAGGTGCTGACCAACATGGCGGCTGGAAGATGCTGGTCAGTCAAGCAACAGAAATCACCTGGCCCATTCCCTGGCAAGAGCATGAAAGTTACCTAATCTTTCTCTCATTTTAGCTTTGTCTATTTAAGAACTGATTTGCAAGACAAAAATACAAGCAGGTAATCTTATCTCTGAACTATAGAATAACATATTGCATCAGGGAGAGATAAAAATACACACATACACTCATGTATGCCATCAAAATGTTGTATTTATATTTTTAAATGTGGCATTAAAAAAAGAAGTATAGCAGTTATATTTAAAGTAATGACTATTCACTCTAGAAGACGATTATCTAAAAGCAGGATGTCAGCTGCCACTGCTTCCTTTTCTATCTTGTGCTTTCCTTTGGGGAAGTTAATCTGAATTTTACCAAAATTCCTGTTTGTCTGAAGGATAAGCAAGATTCTTCAATTATATTTGCTTGATCAAATAATTACCAGGAAATATTATTTTACATCTGGTCAAATAAAACCTACATATATCTCAAACTTACCTTCAGGTGAAGAGCCTGTCTTTTGGGAAAAGACAGCATTTACTTTGCTCTTCTTACTGATATCGCTGTTTACAGACAAGCTGGACTGAATTTTTCTATGCATTTTTTGAGAAACAGGTGCTGAAAGTTTGCGATTATCTGCAGATCCGTGTTTGGCCCCATGGTGAATTCCATTTCCATTGCTCAGACCTGTGTGGCCATTCTTTATCTTGCCTATTTCCTCATCACTCGGCACCTGTGCTGAAGTCTGAAGCTGAGGCAAGCGCTGAGGTTGGGCTAAATTAAAAACAGGAAAAAGTCAGCCAGTTAAAGAAAAAGAAATTAATATTTTAAAATAATGAAAATACATTCAGTAGCAGAGATTTGGGGTTTTACCCATGATACTCACACTGAAGAGGCAACAAAGAAAAGAAAGAAAAATACTAACACAGACATAGAGAAAGTATAATTTACTAAAACAGAAAATGGGAACAGGGTTGTCAAAAGTGGGTTTGTGCAAGGATATAAAAAATAGACCAGAAAAATACTGTTTTGGGAGGTTTTAAAGAAAATTTAAGTTAGAAATCTGAAAAGGTAATTTAAGACTCATTCAGAGAATGCTGATTGTTTTCTATGTGCTGAGCCCTCTTTGTGCATAGACACAACAGTGTTATTTCAATACTACTACTAATAACAAACTACTCAATTGTCTTTTCAAATAAAAGGAATGAAATGATAAATTCTGGTATTCAAAGCTGAACAATACAAAGAAAAATACGGTGTTTTTAAAAAAAATCCCATTGTGAATCCTGCAGAAGAAAATCTTTTCTATATTTATGCTTTAATTTGACTTTGAAATAAACCAGTTATGAAAAGTTAGGAATACAAGATAATTTCTTTAATAAAACATATCTACCAAAATTAAATGTCAGGACTTTAGAAGTACGTCAAATGCCCATCCTTACGTGACTTATGTAACATTATGCAGGAGATCATAGTACAAGCAATAAACAAGACAAAGAAATTTAATAGGTCTGACTTCTAGACAGGAGTATACAAAATTTTTGAGATGTGTACAGAGTTGAATGTTCTGGGGAACATTCAAATATATAGTATACACATAATCTAAGTTTAAGACTATAAATACTGAAAGTCTAAAAATGTAGCAAGATTGATACACAACCATATAAAATCAACAATGCTCCTGTAAGCAGACAGTAAAACCAATTAAAAAATATACAAGAAAAACAACTCTTCACAACAACAAAAAAAGAAAAGAGCAAGCCAACAAACAAACAAAAGATGCTATACATATCTTGGAATTAAACTAGAAAAAGATGGACAGAGGTTTTATGGCAAAAATTACAAAACACTACTGAAATGCATAGAAGAAACCCAAATAAGTGGAGAGAGTATAAATATGTTAATTATGTTAATTCTCCCCGATTTATTATTTAACGCCATTTCCATAACATTTCCAACAGGCTTGTTTATGGAACTTGACAAGCTGATCCAAAAATGTATATGGAAGAGTAATCAAGAAGGACCAAGGAAATTTTAAGAAGAAAAAGAGGGTTGTAGGATTTGACATATGAGCCATTTCTATCACAGTACCTAAAGCAGTACGGCATTGGACCAGGCATAGACATACAAGCCAATGAAGCTTATGAAATTATTAAGCCCCAAATATAGGACTCATATTAATATAACGTAGACATGCACACACCTACATATTTGGGTACAATATAATTAACATGTATAATTATCTTATATAAATTAATATAATTATATCAATATAAATATTAATGTTTTAATCAATATAATCTAATTAATTATGTTGATTATATATTTATATAATATATAAATAAAATATAATTAATTATATAAATATTAATATTTATACAATTAATATTTGGGTATCATATGCTTCCTATAATTAGTACATATAAATTCCAAATTTATTAAATGCCCATATATAAAAAAAACTTTTTATTTAAGGAGTAAATAGAGGAGAGTGTTTTAATAGCATAAGCACAAACAAATATGATTTTTTAGACAATTAATCATAAAACAAATGTGAATATTCACCTATTGTGTTGTGTTGTCCAGCATTTCTGGTCACAATCATGGAGTTACGTAAATTCCCCTACAACATCCCTAGGCTACTCTGGAGCTAAAGGACAAGGATGTGACCTACGTTCTGCCAAACAGAAGTATGGCTTGCATTTGGAAGTGATCAATGCAAGCTGTTAGCCACACCAGGGTGGTGGAGCCTCTCAACACAGGGAGTGAAGAGATATTTGTTGATTTTAGCAGTGAGGGAAAACTTATGGTGTCCACCTCCTAGCAAAGAGTGGCCTGGTGCTACAGCAGTGGGGTTTTCAATAGAAAAGCCCTACTGAATGGATGGACATGATCCTTGGCTGTATAACTCTGGGATTACCTATGTGCTGCTAATACATTTATTTTCTATTTAAATTAGCCAAGATTTTTGCAGCTAAAAGCCCTGATGCCCCCCAAAAGTTATCTGTTTACATTGATTAAGTATTAAAATCATCATTTACCTTCATTATATAAATTTTAAGCAAAGTTATATATCACAGCTTTTCAGCAAAAAACACGAGCAACAACAAAAATCATTCATGTGAAAACTGTACTGTGCTATACTTTCCTGGAATTTAAAAATCTAAAACTCACTGTTTTAATTAGTCTTTTTTTCTGTTCATGATTATGAGCAATTATGAAATGTAAATTACAAAAGACTATGAAGAACTATTCCACTTGGAAAAGTATTGCATGTAAGGATGTAACAGTTATACATCGGGTTGATAAATGTGCTAAAGAGGACTTATTATCGTTGGGATCTACATAAGACTTGAAGCATTTTTCAGAAAAAAAAGACAGTTTGCATCTGAGTAAGTCTTTAGTAAGCCATTGTTTACTTCAATTCTTTTTCATACATCCTATGTATTGTGAAGAAAAACACCTTAACATGTCAAAATATTCTACTCATTTATTAGCATATTTTAAGAAAAATGATGGACTTTTTTACTTAAACGCATACTTTCATACCAAGTCTATTGACATTAATATCTGATATATAAAAACTAATATAGGACATCCTGTTATAGTTTTTCAGTTCTTTACTGATAAAGAAGAATAATAGTCTAAAAGTAAACGCTGTTTAGCAGTTATATATGCCCTTTTCATAACTAAAATCTACACAGCATCTGTAAAAGGAGATCTATTTCTTACGAGTGTGCAATGGTTTGATTTAGAGATGAATTTGCTGCTTCTGTAACTTCTTGTATCAACTAGAATGACATGCTAATGACTGCTATTGAACATAAAGCTAGTTATGCATATGTATTTAAAAAGATGCCAAAAAAGACAGTTAAACCTAATTTGGTGTTATTTTCAGAGCACTTTCCAGTAATCTCACCAAATAAATGGAATGTTTTTGGCCACTTTTTCCTCTGGAAAGAATATTTCAAGCAATCTGAGAGCTTGATTGAGTTGAAATGGCATTGACCAAAGCTGGAGAGACTCCTTGTCAATCAAAAACGTCCTGTCATATTTCATAATTCAAAATAAATTTAGAATTACTATGCAATAAATATTTTTCATAAATAAAAATAAGAGTGGTAAAAGACACTTGTATCCTGGCTACCAAATTCTAAAATTGATACATTTGACCTTTTTCTGCTATCAAAATTGACTATGTGCAAATTACTAGGTATGGCTGGAGTGATATTCTCACGCATGCTTAATGATTTATCTACATTTCAATCTTCAAAATGATATCCATTTCTGTTGGCAGATAAATAACAGTACATTATTTTTGTTTCACTGTCACCTAATTATTTTCACTATAGTGTGGATTATGATCAGATAACCAAGCATTATCCCTTTACACCAGTTTTTCTAACATTAAAATATTTCTTAGTTGAATGATTTTGCCAGATGTGTGTATTATGTAAGTCAAATCAAAACTGGATAAGCCTTAAATACATTAGCTATCTCAATAGAAATTAAATTTAACTTTATTGATAATTATTTATGGACATGACTTGAATCTTATGGTAAAATTGCAGTTAAAACCAAGTAGGAAACATGATTTTATCTTCAAATAAAGAACAAAAACGCCTGACTGATTAAACCACAACAACTTGGCTTTAAACAGATTTCCTTCCTTATTATGTCAAAGTTGTGTATGGCTTTAAAAAAAAAAAAAACACGCTAATATGGAAACGACACAATGCTTCTTAAAACACAAGTGATGCCTAGGGACCCTCGCTCTCCCTTTAATGATCCACTGCTCTCATTCAGCTGTCTTTCTTTTTTCAAATCTTTACATATGTGACAGCTCTCAAAAGTAGACCATAGACCATCTGGCATTTTTCAGAGGTGTAACTTGTGCAAATTCAGCTCTATTGGGAGCGCACTGCTATCTTCTGCCTGCGTTATAAAGGGACAATAGAATGTAGAACTTATGAGTTGTTTTGAATTATTCATTTTTTTGCCTGTATATTCAAGAAATTTTACAAACTCTGCATTTTGTACTACATAATCACATGCGTTAAAGGTACAAAGAAACTTTTTGACACCTCTTTTCTACAGAAAGCTGTCATTTTGTTTGATATGTGAACATTCAGCATCTGTTATATCATTCTAAACAGGATGGGTACTTCTACAAAAGACCCCATTTTAAATTTACTCCATAATACTAGCAAAAAAAAAAAAAGTATTCTTGATATTCAGTAATGAATGCAATACACATCAAAATTTCAAATACCACTTATAGAACATTCAGCGTCTTCAAACCTGGATAGCATTGGTCATCCGCTTAGCATATGTGTAAAGATGTTTTTTAAAAAATTCATTGCTGACACAATACAGCATGATTGTAATTTTAATATCCATGATGAATAGTTACAAATGTCTTAAGAAATACTGCACTTTCTAGGTTCAAATGTTTTCAATCAGGAAGGAAACCAATAAAATTAGGTCTAGTGATTTTCAATAAGAATAATAAATATGGGAGTAAATGAGTCAACAGCATGAACTTCTTTTGATAATTTAAAAAAAAGCTGGTGATACTGTAGCTAGTAATAACTATACTGGAAACCACAGCTGCTGGAGTGGCAATATAAAGCAACATTTGCTATAGCGTATAATCTATTAGTATGTGCAAATCATCTTCAGCCACTGGTTTCTTTACACAAGTCAGATTTAATAAAATTTAAAAGAATTGTCATGCTATTCAGCTTAAATGGTTGTTGTACACATAAAAAATCAAAATTAAATGCTCAGGATGTAAAATTGTTAATAACAAAATGGTCATTGTAGAATATGGAGGGAGAAAATGACTTGGTGTAAATCTAAATGATTTTTCCCAGGGATGGCAACAAAGCTTTTACTGGTGCCCACGACTTTGCTACTCCATGGTCACAATGGGACAAATACACACACAGATAGTAGAAGATATATATATATAATATATATGATATGCACAGATATACAACAGCTTTAAAAGGAAGATGAAAGGTTACTTCAATATGCACTAATATGATAAAAACTATTTTACATTTTTATTGCAATGTAGTGTGAATTTAGGCTAAAATCAACTAAAATGAACATCCTAATGCCCAGTTCTTTTCATCAACTTGATCCAAATCTTTCTCAATATGGAAACCCTACATGGACCCTATATCCCAATACTGACACAGTCTAGAAGTTTCTGGCACTTTCTGTATCTGTTTCTTTAGTTCTCCTTCAAGGGTCTTCTAATTTTGTTTTTGTGTTTACCTCTTGAGCTTCTGGACTCTTTTTTGACATAATATTTTCCATCTTTATTTGATGTAGATAATTAATATGCTGAAATACACTTTGGAATCCTGACATTTTTTGGAACACTCATCAATTTAAGGATTCCAGTCAAATTCTGTAACTACCTGGCTGGGAACTCTCAAAGGAGGCAATTGTTTTATGATTATATCACATCTTACAGAATTTTTAACATGAGTTTGGTTTTAATGATTGCAAAATAAACCTCCAGATGACAACAGGAAGTACAACTACCTCCATCCCCAAAGAAAGGATAAAACTTTAGAAGTTGTTTAGAGAGGCAGTAATTTTTCTGTATTTCATAAAGAACATTTAGAGAGTACTTAGATTTAAATAATGCCTGGAGTAAGAGACTCTTCTCCAAATTAATTTTCCCAATTGTCCTGAGTACATGGCTAGTCCCATTTCTCTGCAACCCTAACCTTGCAGTTAGGTTTAGCTATGTATCTATGTTCTCTCTAAAGGAATGAGAGCAGGAATTATTTCTGCCACTTTTAGGACTGGGTCTTAAAACCTGGGTGTGCCCTCTCTATACTTTCTGTTTTGCAGTTGGCAGCAAACCAGTTTTGACCACAGCTGAGTGAAATATCTTAAGAGATGTTCCAGATACCAAACAAAAGGAATCTGTATGGCAGCAGGGAGGGGCGCCTCTTGCTGACCTGGAATGCTCATTTCCTGCTGTTCCATAAGGAATTAATTTTTATCCTATTTAAGCTACAGAATTAATGCTGAGACTCCATAAGACATTAATGGCTTCTATTAAGGCCTATTAACAACTATGAACTATGAATATATACATACATATATACACGCACATATATTCATATATGTGTGTTTGTGTGTGTATGTGTGTGTATATATATATATGATACATAAACTGCCTTTAGCCCAAATGACTCAAAATATGCCAAATTTCACAGGAAAGAAATGCTTAAATGATGATTGGCTAAAAATATACACAATCTATTAACAACATATAAACAATCTCTTAATAGTAGTAGGAAGAATGCTACTAAATCCATAGCTACAGTGGATCTTAGAAAGTAGACAATCAGAGCCAGGCGCAGAGCCCAGCCCTTTGAGAGGCTGAGGTCGGAGGATCACTTGAGCCCAGGAGTTCGAGACCAGCCAGAGCAACATAGTAAAACTCTGTTTCTACAAAAAAATAAAAAATTAGCTGGGTGTGATGGCACATGCCTGTATCCCAGCTACTTGGGAGGCTACAGTGGCAGGATGGCTTGAGCCCAGGAGGGCAAGGTTATAGTGAACCATCATCAGGCCACTGCACTCCACCCTGAGTGACAGACAAAGATCCTATCTCAAGAAAGAAAAAAAAAAAGAGAGAGAGAAGAAGAGAGAGAAAAAGCAAAAGTTGACAATCTTTACAATGCAAGGTCTAATTATGAGGTATAACAATGATATCATGTAGTTTTGTAGAAAAAGTATCCATCCCACCTTACTTTGCCATTTGAAGACCAGTATATAAAATTTTCTTAAATTTCCATCCTAATCATGGCTAGGAGGATATCAGATAGGGTGACCCAACAATCCCAGTTTACTCAGGACTAAGCGGGTGGTGGAGTGTGGTGGGGCTTCCTGGGATGAAGAATTTTTAGTTTTAAAACCAGGTCTGTCCCCGACAATCTGGGATGAGTTGATTACCTTTGTATCAGGAGTCATTTATGTGTAACTGCTAATGACTTTCCTCAAACAAGATATTCGCAACAATAGTGGTAAGCCTATAGATTTTGAACAAGACAAACCGGGGTTTGAATGCTAGAGTAAGTATTTCCCATTTCTGTTGTCTTACAAAAGTTACTTCACCCTTTACCCTAAACATGCCCTCCCTCCCCCACATTAGGACTTCACTTGCGAATGAGAGAAATGACAGGTCCTCCTATGTACTGGGAGGCCTAGCTTTCCAGCTCCTAACCCTTGTTTTTTCCTTTCCTTATCCTCCTCTACATAATTTTCCCCATTTATTCCTGAATTACTATTTGTCTTTTGTTTTTTTATTCTGTGTTATTAGCTTTTTTTTCCTGTAAATCAGCAGAAAACCTTTTTGCAAATAAACATTTTTCAAGTTAATATACAAACATTTTCTTTCATTTTTCAGAAAAATTATGATGTGATAGAAAAGTAAATCCAAATATAAACAGTTTTAAAGAGAATAATCAGCATTTTGTTTTAAGATCTGCATGTATCACTAAAACATCCCCAGACAGTAAACCAATGAAGAAAAAAAAAATCCACTATATTTTATCCACGTACAGCTTTTCTCTAATGCTTGTTATCCAGAGAAATTAACTAGAAATTTTGATGTACAAAAGCTAGCCTGATGTAAAGCCAAATTTGTCATTCATTTGAGGATAAAAGCATAAAAGCAAGCAACAGAGGCCATAAAGCATGCAAGAAGACCTCCCATTAAGAAGCATGCAGCACTCTCAGGTTTCACCTCAATGAATGTATCGACAAACTTAGATAGATGCAGAACACTTTTCCAATATAGGTCCCAGACCCAGCCCTGCTTTTGGATCCCTTTACTCTCCTCCATGTGATTCAGGCTCTCTAATACAACAAGAGTATATATCAAAAAGTTTGAAACCAAGGACTCTGGCCTAATGTAAACACCTGTATCAGAAGTAGATTGTCGAAATGTGAAGTTAGCTAAGTAAAGGCAAGAATGGGAACAATGAGATCCCTCCATCCTAACCTGAAAAATCAGCAGTTAATATTAAAGTGCAGCTCCTTAGTTAATACAAGCCTCATTAGTTCTTGGAATGTGTATACTAAGACTGGATCCTCACAGTATTCTGCAGAAAACTGCCCATGTGTTTGTATATTAGATTTTTTATGGCCTTGAGAAGTTCCTACAACAAAACAACAAACTACATTCTAACTAGTTGAAGTAAAAACCAACTAGAAAAAGTAGACAGCTTTATTAAAAGCTGTTTTTTTTACCTACGGGTGATACAGCCATAGCCAGCAACGTGCAAATAAATTTGTTATTGTGTAAACTCAAAAAGGTCCTCTCCTCTGTATAGACACATTTCAAAAAGTCATGCTTGCTGTGGTTCAAGCACTGGTGAGTAGAGGAAGAACTGAAGTTCAGCCCCCACTTGCCTTTATGCAATTCACACATATACAAACTAAGGAACAGCCTTGGTAGCCAGGGATCTGGGATCAGTAAAGTTAAGATAATCATATACATGTTAGCTGAATTTAGCAGCCACATTACTTGTTACAATTTGAATTTAGCGTGCTGACTGAAGTGCTGGAAATATTAGGGAGGAGACTGAACTGTTGAAGACTGAACTCCAGGCTCATCCAAGTGCCTCCCCAACTCACTGCCTTTAAATCATTCAGATCATTCATTCACAAGGAGTAAATCCTGGGGGAGGCACAGCAACACAGGTCAAGCCTCATCACTTGCAGAAGTAGAGCTAGTGACAGGAAGCTATTAAATTGATACAAAAGGAGATATGGAGAGCCCAGAGCCCAAAAACTAAAGTGGTAAAGCAAGGGACCAGAGTCAAAGATCATTATTTGACACAAATTTGGAGGCAGTGACCAGAAAATGAAATCCTTTACTGCCACCTCCAAAAAATAAGATAGATAAAGCAATCAACAAAAATCATAAAGACACTGTATTGCTAGAAACATCCCCAGCCGAGCAAATAAAGGCTTATGACTGTTCCACCCTAAGGGAATCTGAATCCAAGGCTTTGTTGCCAACAAGGAAAGAACTGCTAAGGCGTCTCCAAGGAAATCCTTCCTGAACCCCTCCTCAGAGATGGCTATGAAGGACCCCAAACAAGGGGAATCTTCTTAATAGATAATCCTGCAGTAAACAAATCCACTGGGACAGAACCCAGACCAAGATCAGGGAAGAAACTCAACAACAAGATGGTTATGATAGTCCCCAGCCATATTATCTTCTGTACCACCCTAACCAGGGAAATATGGTGCATTTCCTAGACCAGCACTGTACTTCAGAGTACACTGTGACTATCCTACATTCTGTCTATCCAGATGTGTTTTAAGCCATATGTTGCAGGATCATGAAGGGCTACTTCCAAATTTGATGTAGGTCAGGTTTCTGAATTACTTCAGAGGAGGAACAAACACCATCTAGAGGTCTGTGGAATAACATGACGCTAGCTCTAGACGCTAGCTCTGGATGTGACTTTGATTTGTCTCCCATTAGGGAGAGAGGTACATATACATTTGTGTGAGGGATCATTGGATCTCATTAAGTAAAAATATTGTGGCATTATCTGCATGTTTATACACCCATAAGTGTGTGGTGATCAGCCAAAAGCAAGACCATAGTAGATAACTGCTCGTGGTCTATCCAATATCACCCCTTTCTTCTGATAGCAGTATAGATACTGAGTCTGGGACCTCAATTTACTGACATGAACCCTTCACAAAAACAAAGTATTTTTAGTAATATACATTTTGTACACAGAGTTTGACAACACTGGGCATTTGCTGACTTGCCTTGATTATATAGAGTTCCTTAAGTACAAGATCCTATATTCTTAGAATTCCATCAACCTTATCAGACACATATATGCTGATAAAGAGCCTTGTACGATGTTCAGCACCCAGTGGACACCCAGCGAAAATTAACTGATGATGATGAATTATACTAGCTTTTAAGCTGTCACTTGATCCCAGCATATAACAACCTTCCTGAATAAATCAAGCAACAGTTTGGTATTCAATACCATTATAAACTTCATCCTTCACCTTCCTGAGTCTAGGGAACTGCTGTAAAAGCATAATATAAGGATGGTGGAACTGTAGCACGGATTCAAGAAATTCACTCTGTTGTAACAAGGGAATTAAAGATTCAGTTACAGATATCATACTATGTGTAGAGAAATGCATCAGAAATACTAGTCCAGTAACCTTTTTGAAAACAGCGTCAGAAAAGTCAAAGTCAAATTATGTGTCTAAACGTTCCTTCCCCCTTGTAATAAAAGCAAACCCAACTTAATATACAAGTGAAACTGGTATCTCCTTGAGATTAGGGCAGTGGGAATGCAAATGAAGTTCCAGTTATGAGATATGGAATTAGGTAGAGGAGCATACAGATTGCTAACTGAACACTTACAAAATTAAACTTATTTCTGGTGGTTTACACAAGGTAAATCAGAAGAAAATCAATTCTATTGTTATACATTTACAAAGCTTTAATAGTAGTGCTCATAGCCCTCAAAGTTCATTGGTGAGTAGTTGTTACTAGGAGGGCTTCCATAAATTCCCTTAAAATGCAGACTGAGAAAAGGAAATCTTTGTGCTTTAATTCTAATAACAGTTCTCATTATAGATGGCCCTCTGTCTGACATAATTTGGTAATTTAGCACTGCAAGCAAAGTTCTAAGAATTGACTTAGGAAAAAACCGGGATGGTGCTAATTATCTTGTCCAACCCATATAGAAGATTCTGGTGAGTTTCTTCCATAAAGAAATAACGAACAAGCTGCTTATCTCACATAAATGAACAACAATATTCAGATAAATCATGCAACAAAAGTTTCCAAACTTGTAGAAGTAGATTCACATATACGATTTTTAAATTCTTTTTTATATGTGAAAGATAGCTTAAACATAATGAAAATCTCTAGCACATAAATGAATAAGTAAAAATGACACTATTTTCTCATTATTCTCATTTGCTTTCTCCTGAGGTTAAAATCTTGCCCATGTTTTAATTTTTTGGAGCATGATTTGGGGGGTATGAATTCTAGATTTTGTCTTCATCAAAGTAGCAAGACAATTTTAAACTCCTGAGAATAAAATGTTACTTAACATATAAGCATCTGCAAATAGCACAGAGAGACAAACTCATTAACAACATTTCGATATTAACACAATTGAGGCTAGGCACAGTGGCTCACGCCTGTTATCCCAGCACTTTTGGAGGCTGAGGCAGGAGGATCCCTTGAGCCTACAACTTTGACACCAGCCCGGGCAACATAGCGAGACCCTGTCTTTTTAAAAAGAATGGGGCACGGTGGCATGTGCCTGTGGTCTCAGCGATTCGAGAGGCTAAGGTGTTAGAACTGCTTGACACTGGGAAGTCTAGGCTCCAGTAAGCTGAGATTGCACCACTCCAGCCTGGGCAACAAAAAGAGACTCCATCAAAAAAAAAAAAAAAAGAAACAAAAGATTAACATGATTGAGACCATTTACACAGATGTTTTTCCTCTAATTGTGCCATTAAAACCCACTAAATCTCTCAAGGTAACTTTGGCTGCAAACTGACTTAAATACATCATAAAATACTTGTTTTATATACTATGGTGCCAGGCACCATTCTAGGAATGGGATGTTACAAAGAATAAACATACAAAGACCTGGCCCTCATAGAGCTTACAATTATTTATCATCTCACATAACAGAAAATCCAAAAATAGGGCAGCTGTACTGTTATTCATTTCACAGCTTTATATCATGAAAAACAAAGGTTCCATATGTTTACAGTAATCTCCAGCATGTCAACTTTCTCATCTGACTGTTGCCCTCATAGTTATGGGTCTATGATGCAGCTTCAGGCATTTCATCAAAGAATGACATCAAGCCTTGAAAAAAGGAGGCATTCTCCCTTAATGTCTTTTTCTAAAAATATTTAAAAACCCTTTGCCAGAAACCCTCCAGGAGATGTCCTCTCACATCTCATTGGTTAGCACTGAGTCACAGTCTGACCCCCAAACCAGTCACTTGCAAGGGAAACAGGATGACCGTGACTGGCTGAAAGTAATCAGAATCTTTTCACCTGACTTTGGTACATCTGAACAAAATCTGTAATCTCTTAAGAAAGAAGCAAATGTCCAGAGAGTAACAAGCAATTTCAACTGCATCAACACTTTTTTAAAAATTTAAACACAGAAAAGTATTGGGAATAATATATAACACCCAGAAATTCACCAGAATTTTAAAAATTTGAACTTTTTACATATTTGCTTTAAGTAGGTATATTTAATTTTTTTATTAAAAAAAGATCCAACGCGCTTTTTTGAATGACTGAGTATTAGCACCTTCATCCCTTAACATCACTAAGAAGCTAAATTCTGTCCATTAACAATCTCTTAGAATAGTCTCTCCTCCAAGACAATAGTCTTGTCCTATCGCTACTAACCAGGCTTCCCAGATACAACTTCTACATACACTCTACAGGCCTAACCCTGCCCTGTCACATCAAAATCTTCCAGGGAATGGAACTCAGAAATAATATTTGAAAAAAGCTTTCATGTGATCCTGATATACAACCAGATTTCAAACTATTGCTCTAGTATAAACTGTTATTCTGTAAATATTATTTTATTCTTTTATTATAGTGTTTAGTGACACAAACAACCTGTTCTTTTTGATATATTGTTGGCGGGAGCTGTAGTCATGTGACTGTGGGTTGTAAAAATCCAAGATGACGCCTTCCACTAGGACTCAACAGCCTGAAGTGCAGGTGGGTGCTTCAAAAATGTTATCTTGGTGATTTTGTCTTGAAGATAGGAAAAAGTACCATATTAAAATGACATCACCCATTCTGGTTGTGTCTTCTTTTCTTTTCTTTTCTTTTTTTTTTTTTCCTGACTAGGATATCAGAGTGAGCACAATGAGCACACACTCTCCCAATCATAAATCAGAAGCAACAACAGGCTCACAATTTCAACACAGCCAAGCCCAGTGGCACTCAAAAATCATTCTTTACCTTCGGGAATTTACTTTGATAATGTAAAACACTATTATCGTTGACATTATAAAGAACTAATTTTGCTACAAAAAATAAATAATATACCCTACTAAAACTAAATTTATTTTCTAAATTTATTTTTTTATTTAAATTTATTTTTCTAAATTTGCTCAAAAGATTGCCTTCATTAATTCTGAAATTTAATCAATGCTTATCTTCAATGACAATGACATCTGGCAAATATGTGAAACACTAAAGTAACTTTAAAGAAATTTGAGTTTTAAACGTTCTCTCTAGAAACAGTATCCTTTTGGCATACTGTACATATATAGAAAAATTATAACCTGAAGCAACACTGTATGGAGGTGTGTTATTCTATTTTGCATGTGATACATTTTAACCAAAGTACTCTTCTAGGGGAAAACAAAAGCAAAACTAAGAAATAGTGTCATAATACAAGGATAAAATGTAAGAAAAAATGAAATAATATGAAATAATAAAGTAGGGAAAGATACAACCAAATGAGAGATAAAGAAAATATTACTTATTCTCATACAATAAACTTTTATTGAGCACCTAATCATATCCAGAAGACTCTGTGCTAGTTAATAGAGGTCAGAGAGGGAATAAATCTCAAAAACTCTCCCAGATTACAAAACGGGCCCATCCCTGCTCATCCCCCACCACCTGTCACTAACTGAATCAGTAGCCTTTGCTGTGTGCCTTGCACACAAATATCTCTCAGATGTCAACTGTGTTCCATAATCCATCCTTGCCCCTCCATCTTCCTTGCCAACATCAATTTAAGTCTTCATCATCTCTTATCTAGGTTATCTTGGTCTCCTAACCTGAACTCCCGGCCTCCAGATTTTCTCTTCCAGTCCATCTTCCATTTCACTGCCAAAAATACATTTCTAAAAAATAAAACCAAAAGCAAAACTTGTTTACACTAATGTCCTAGATGAAAGCTCCAGTATTTAACTACTGCCAGGATAAAATCACAACTCAGTAGCCTCTTCCAAACCCTTCACAGTATTGCTCCAAACTCCTATGCCATTGTTTTCTCTTGTTTTCCCATGCCCTAGCTACACTGAATTTCTCCTAATTCCCAAATATCATAATCTTTTCATGCCTCTAGGCCTTGCACCTACTACTCCTCTCCTTGGAATGCCCTTCACTACCTCTTACTCTTACATTAACACTTAGGTGAAGTGTCATCTACTATCTGCCTTTGCTAAGTGGTTCCCCTGGGAACCTTGTGGCTCTCTCCTCTGCTTCTATAGCAAAATTTGTTTAAAGATCTGTCCTCTCCACCAAACTGTATGCTTTTCCATAAGAAGAAACATTCCACTCCTTCATTCATATAGTCACTCAACAAACATTTATTAAATGACACGTGGAAGTCCACACACATACAGTGCTATTCCTCTGATCCAGCACTGAGAATAGTGGCCACATAGAAAAATGACATCAAGGGTCCAGGCGTGGTGGCTCACACCTGTAATCCCAGCACTTTGGGAGGCCTAGGCAGGCGGATAATGAGGTCACGAGTTTGAGACCAGCCTGGCCAATATGGGGAAACCCTGTCTCTACTAAAAATACAAAAATTAGCTGGGCGTGGTGGCAGGTGCCTGTAATCCCAGCTACTCGGGAGGCTGAGGCAGGAGAATCAGTTGAACCTAGGAGGCGGAGGTTGCAGTGGGTCAAGATCATGCCATGGCACTCCAGCCTGGGTGACAGAGTGAGACTCTGAAGAAAAAAAGAGAAAGAAAGAAAGAAAGAAAGAGAGAGAGAGAGAGAGAGAGAAAGGAAGGAAGGAAGGAAGGAAGGAAAGAAAGGGGGAGGGAAGGAAGGAAGGAAGGAAGGAAGGAAGGAAGGAAGGAAGGAAGGAAGGAAAGAAAGGGGGAGGGAAGGAAGGAAAGAAGGAAGGGAGGGAAGGAAGGACATCAAGGAAGAATAGAAAGAAACAATAATGTTCTTGCTCCCTATTTCAATTCTTTAAATAAAATCTTAATAAGTACATATTGCTTACCTAGAAAAGCAAATTAAGAAAAATAATGCAATTGCCTTATCCCTGTAGTTCCCTGATACAACGCTTCTTCTGCTTAAGCCTGATGATTTTTAAAACCTGTAGCAAGTGCCTGCCTCTTTCAAACCCCGATAAACCATCCCACGCACATAATTCACAACGCCAATTATTATTTCTAAGTTAAATGAGTTGGAAAAATGACAATGTCATATGTATTCATCACCACAGACCTCACATTAATTCCATTAATAGTTAGAAAAATATAACTCTGTATTCCAACAGTAGACAAAAACCCATGAATAATACATGAAGCTAATAAAAAAATAAAACAATAAAAAGATTTCAGCACTTGAAGAAAAACAGGAAGTGGAAATACCCATTATATATAGCATTATGTTTTGTTTATGTTATGCATTCTTTAACCATACATTTATCTAGTAAGAACCAGACACAGTGCTAAGATGAGTTAAATAAAGGTAAACAAAAATACACTAAACATCTAAGTATACAAAGCCCAGCACAGTGGCTCACACCTGTAATCCCAGCACTTTGGAAGGCCAAGTTGGGAGGATCAGTTGAGGCCATGAATTCAAGACCAGCTTGGGCAACGTAACAAGACCCCATCTCTACAAAAACAATAAAATTAACCAGGCATGGTGGCACGTACCTGTACTCCTAGCTACTCGGGAGGCTGAGGCTGGTAGATGGCTGGAGCCCAGGAGGTTGAGGCTGCAGTGAGCAATGATTGTGCCACTGCACTCCAGCCTGGGTGACAGGCTGACACATCTTGCCTCAAAAACATACAAACAGATAATAGATACACAATTTTAAATTACGGCAACTAGTATAAAAGTACTACTGGCAGAGAGAATATCAAAGGAAATTTGTTAGTTTGGACGGCGAGGAACGGCGTTTCAACAAAGATCTGAAAGGGAAGGGCCCTCACAAAGACAAGGAGCAACAGCGTCTCAGACCAGACTAACAACCTGCAAAGGTCTCAGACCAGACTAACCTGCAAAGCCCTGAAGCCGAACAAGGCTCAGCACATTTGCTGACCTGATGGGAAGCCAGTGTGGCTAGAGAATGCACACACTGTCCTCTAGACTGTATATTTATCGCCTAATTCAAATTATAAACATTAACAAATATATTAGAAAAATCACAGAATGTACTTCCATAAACCAGTCCCGGCAATAATCTTCCAAATATTGTGCTTATTTACCATATAAGCCATTACTATCATAAATTATTCATTTATAAGACCACTCTCAGTATAACTGACCAGAAGTTGGCTTGAATATTTACTGCAAACTAAGACACTCTCAATAAAATGTTCCTCGAAGTTACATAAAGAGGCCTTCAACTGTATATAAATGTAAAATGCAACCATAATTTGGAATATTAGAAAACACTTATAGAAATTTTATACTTTAATTACTTTCCAAGAAAGAAACACATACATTCATTTCTCTGAAATATACAAGCCTTTTTGAAATTGAGTGAAAATTGTTCTTAGGCTAGAGAGAATAGCATGAATGATTTGATGCTCTTTAATAATGAAATGAATAGTTGTGAGGGAATCATGTTGCCATTCTTATGAATCTGCTCAGATTTTAGAAAGGAGACTATTACTCTGATTTATATCTATCTTCATATTTTAGTCTAATTTCATAAATCTGGTTCCTTTACTCAATTAAAACACATAATTCTCCAGCAGTAGTTCTCAACCTTTTTCCAACTCCACAGAGTTTATCTGAGCACCGCACATCCTTTAGTAATATCCTGTGTGGTTCAAAAAACAGACTCCTCCTCCAGAGATTCTTAATGTCTCCTGCCTTATGAACTTCACTGGAGAATCATAATTCTAATACTGGAAGCATGTATGGTTAGAATGATGACCAAGGGCAGTTTTTACCATAAAGTCAAAACCTTATGGGAGAACAAAATGGGCAACTTGACAGTGAATTAAATGTCTATCTATCTGGGAACTTAAAAATTCCCATTAATTTCAAGTAATTATTTTCTATTAATATAGCCTTTCAAATCCCATATCATGGTTTACAAATTGCAAGTGATTACTACATATTCTCATTGATTATCAAAGATCATTTTCAAAAGTTACAGCTCTGGCTCTGCCACTGTTTGAGTATTCTTGGGCAAACTGCTTACTTCTCTGCTTCAATTTGTCAATTCAGAAACTCAGAAGCTGAACACGCTGATCTCTTGATCACCTTCCCTATCTTTAAATTACAAGAGTATGGATTCCTAATACATTGTCAACATGTAGAAAAACAATGTGTACATGACATGATAGCAAGAAAAAAATACGGAAAGAATCGATGTAAGGACTCACTTCATTATGCCTTGCAATTCAGAATCTAAGCCATCTAAATAATATTTATCAACATCATTATTAAAATTTTCTTTTTCTAGAGAAACAAGTAAGAGAAGGCAGAAGGTATATCTTCAGTAGAAACATTCAGTTACCGTGAAATTAACCTGCAGGAGTGACATGGTTTGGATTTGTGTCCCTGCTCAAAGGGAGGTAAGATTAAATCTCTTCCTTTCTTTGCTTCGAGTTAAAAAACTAGGGAATAAAAGAGAATATGAAAACTAACATGTTCTCTAATTCATAATCTCTGGTTCATGGCTATCACTGATCAAGAGAGAAAGAGGTTAGGAGTGTTCATGTGTTGTTGGAAAAAAGGATTGTGTCTCATCCTTTAGATAGTCGATTTCACTGAGTGCCCTGTGTTTAGTACGACACTTCCATGCTTGCTCTGCTATGCCTAGTGCCCAGAGCGGGCAGGGGTCGTGTGGAGGAAACCTGATATTCCAAATCTTGTACACTCTTCTTCTCAAGTCTAAATTTCATCCCATCTTCCAAGAGCCTTGCGTCCTCCAAATCTTGAGACTTTGGGGCTAGTACTGTGTTTTGTGTCATATTGACATTTAGGTTCCAGATTTTCAGAACTACAAAATCAGTTATTATTTCTCCATCTACTTGCTGTCTTCAAGAAATGTCTTGACATATTTGATCCACTATTGTTTCCTTGTCTATGCCTCTCCTTACACATATGTCTTTTTAAAATGTATTATTAATTCACTATAATTTAAGTGGAATTTCAAAAACCATAGAATATACATATTGAATCTGCATGTTGAACAAAATACGTTTTATTTCCTAAGAGGCAAACAAAAAAACTCCAGAAAATTTGACAAAATGTTCACTTACTAAATTTGAGTGTCTGGGACATTGGTGCTTATAATATTGGTGCTTATAATATTCTTGTGTATATTTTTCTATCTGATCAAGATCTTTCATTATATTTAAAAGTGAAAATTAATTTTGAAATAAAAGGGGTCTATTCAGTGCAGTAGCTCATTTTCTCATATTTAGAAATCCTTATTGATATGTGTTTGTGGGGTTTTTAAAGACTATATTTTAAAAAGGCCATGGTACACCTACTAGACTCTTTCCCGCTTACTCTTGGATAATCAGTGAGAGGATCCAGGGGCCAGGCTCTACTTTTCTCCCTGGTTCTTTGCTTAGCATCTCTGGATCAGCCTGAAAATGCAGTAAGGAAGAGGTTCTATGCTTTCCATGGCATAACTCACAAAGGCCTGTACTTCTTTCTTTAACCAAGTGCTGGTTATTCCCATCACTCTGTGTAACTCATATCCATCTAGAGACTCTGAGACTTAACAAAATATTTCCATTTCGATTTTCATATTTGACCCTTAACCAACCCCATGAGGTAGTGAGGAAAGGGATTTTCTCCAAGTACATTTCACTGATGCAAAAGTTAAAGTTAAAAGACAAAGTGACTCACCCAGTGTCCCACAGTGAGTAAGTTTTAGTGAGGATTAGTATTCACACTTCACCTTCTCTAGGTGCGCATAGTCTTTCAGTATACACTGGTGTTATGTGCTGCCTGCACCTTTACAATGTCTAACTAGGAACCTCACTCCTATTAAATAGGAAGTGGCTGATGAGAAAGGTACATTTTTAATCATTCTTTTATTTTCACTTTTCTTCCAGTCGCATTATTATTAGTAGTAGTAGTAGTCGTCTATTTAGAATGTGGGAGTCAAGATAATTAGCTTACCACAGGTGTGCCTTCCAATATTCTTTTTCAAAGCACCATTCTATGTTTCTGTCTATAGTCACTGAGGCTTCCACTTATTCCAAAGTCTTCCTACATAATCATTATGTGTGTGGAATTTCAGCAGTTATTTCCCAAGGCACACTAGAGTGGAATGCAATAGGCCTGACTGACTGGAAACTCTCTAAGTTGAAATTAAGTTATCTGAATAATGAAACTTCTTTATGGCATTTTCCAAAAGACTAAGTTTTAATGTTGTATGCCAAAACAATATCATGCAAATTTGTCAAAAGGTGAGATGCACATGATAATGAGCCTGTCTTCCAAGAGAACTTTCACAAATATTTTCACATTTGTACTAATGTAAAAAGATGTGAAAATGACACTACACCTTCGATTAAGAGGAAGAAGAATAAAACCATCCCCAAATGATTTAATGTCTTCTTTGCTCTCTGAGAAATACTATTCTAGGACTATAAACCACCCATTTTTCAATTCACCGTAATTTAGTTTTCAAACACTAAAATGGACACTAAAATCTGTCATTATTACTGACCAGGCTATGATCACACCTACTCAGTCATGCCAGAGCTGTACATTCTGACTCTGAGAGCTTAGTTATCTAGTTTTGTTTTTTTAGGCTCAATAAGTAATAGTTGGTCTTGTGTTTGTTCATTTTTAGTAAAATGAAAAATTAAATTCAGAAAATGAACACTCCCACACATTTGTACTTTTTGCACGTTAAACATGTACTCTGTGAACTGTATCATTTAAACATTTTTACTTTAACACTGTAGAAGTCATAACACAAACAAATAAAATTGAAGACGTCTTCCCAGTGAGTGTTACAACAAAACCCTCATTTCCTCTAGGCTTAAAGAGGACAAGGAACTGATCATGAACCCAGTGTTTATCAAAATAAGCAAACCTGAGGAAGATGACAAACAAGGAGTGTTGAATCCTTAGCTAAGTAATGGGCTGCATATTTTAGGGAAAATCATTTTTTTGTTTGCTTGTTTGTTATTTTGTTGTTGTTGTTTTTTTCTTGAGATGGAGTTTCACTCTTGTCACCCAGGCTGGAGTGCAATGGTGTGATCTCAGCTCACTGCCACCTCTGCCTCCTAGTTTCAAGCAATTTTCCTGCTTCAGTCTCCCAAGTAGCTGGGATTACAGGCGTGCACCATCACACCCAGCTGATTTTTGTATTATTAGTAGAGATGGGGTTTCACCATGTTAGCCAGGCTGGTCTTGAACTCCTGATCTCGGGTGATCCACCCACCTCTGCCTCCCAAAGTGCTGGGATTACAGGTGTGAACCACCACGCCCAGCCAGGAAAATAGTTTTAAACATATTTAAGGTAATGGTGATAACCTTCATCAATTTCAGAGTAAAGACTTCACAGAATTGTGCAAAAAATAAAAAGAGAGTATTTTGTTTGTGTGTCTCCAAAAAATCCAGAGTACATGGTAAACTGTGCTTGCATATGGTCTTATACTACATGGACTGTGTATGTTGTATCCTAGTTTCCACAGAAACACCAAAGTCATTGAAGGAACTCCCTCAACGTTAGAGTGATTAGAATTCTACTCTGCAAGAACAGTTTAGTTTATAATATTTATTCCTGGTAGCTAAATAGTTCCTTCCACAGAGGCAGTTTCTTCACTTTTAATAAAATCAACTTATTACAAGCTGTGTTCCTTCTGCTGTTTCTCAGCACATATTTATTTCACAACAAGTAATCCTACCTTATGAGTGTTAGTTTTTCTGGAGTAAGTCCATGACTCACTTTTTAATAAAAGAGTAACTTTTAATAATTAAATGACCAAGCCCTATTAAATGCTTAAATACTGTGATACAGATTATTCTTACACAAGCAAATAATTATTATTGGCTTATTTGACCACAATGGTGCCAAAAGTTGTACAGATGCAACGTTTTCCTAGCAGGCCTATAAATATTTGCTATTATCTTTGTTTTGGTAACTACTCCTAAACAAGCAAACTATGGACTTTTATACAGTAAGAATGGCTTAAAGCTGCCCCTAATAAATCTTCTTAGTCTTATGCTATATTTCCATGCCATCTGAAAGAAAAAGCTGATATTGCACAGTTTTGAAATACACTGTTCTCCAAAGTATTTGCTTCATCAGCGATTTATTTTAACATCCACATCTCCCTCTCAAAGGGAATTGAAACTAATTATGTATTGTCCCAAATGCCTAGATACCACTGATACCATATGAATTCATATATTATTCAAAAAGCTGATTTTTTTTTCTACTTATTAATATGACTCTTAGGTAAACTGTATCTCTATTATAAGAGACTTTGCTTTACACCAAGAACAAACTCTAGCTATAATAGTTAAGGAGACATTATTTCCAATATATCTACAAACACTTCATTGGAAGGCTGCTTATTTCGGAAATTTTTAACTAAAAAACACAGTTTACTCCAATTCAGGAACAAAGTGTCAAAGGAAGATGAAAGAAGCAGGTGTCTGTCATTCTTCAGGAAAAATAGGCAAAATAGTTTTCATCCTTAAAAACTTTACTCATATATAACATAAACCTTGATTTCAATTTAATATATCAAGAATCTTAAGATAATAAAATAATTTCTTATGACTACATCTGAAGGATTTTGAAGTCCTTTCACTGTACCATTTAGCCAGACTACCTGTGCAAATTATAATCATTCTTTTGTAATATTACAAAACTTAGGTAAAAGTGTTACAAAGTAAAACTAAAAGTAAGAAACACATTCTGAACAATGCTGACATCTCTTGAGAAAACAACTTCCCAAAAGAGCCAAGGGTTAAGCCAAGGAGCCAATACATGGACTATCCCAAACAGAGAGCCATACCTATCAGTTCCTGTGGGCCATCAGTCACAACTGTAAGAAACCACTTTCTGAAACAAGGTCTTTAAGTATTTAAATAAGTGACTAATATTCAACTTATTTTTCAAGCTTTGTTTTAGGACAATATTTTCAGTCAAAAACCTTAATACTTGATCTGTGCTGCCCTTCAGAATTACCTGGGGGCTTACAAATGCCCAAGCCCTACCCCTAATGATTCTAAGTTCATGGGCCTAGGGTGGGTTCTGCACATCAATATGTATTTTAATCTAAGTTAAAGAGTTGAGAACCATTATTTCACACAAAAGGATATGACTATAGAATCATAATGCCTACCCCACCTCATATCATCACTTCAGTTATCAAGATTTTGCCTTGCTGCAGAAGGAAAATGCGTATCTATCACACATTAAAAATGGCGTATGCTAAGATTCTCTACCTATCCATTGGAATGAGACCAAGTTCTCCAGGAGGCAATAAGTAAATGCTATTAAAGAATAAAAAAGCCTTCTTTCTAAGATGCCAAATATATACATATATATTATATATTAAGCCCAAGAACTGTTTTGAATTTAGCACAACAAAGATGGTTTTCTGAAGGAGTACGGTATACTGCAATTTTTCCAACTTTTCTCTTGCCAACACAAGGGCAGAATGCAGTCTTATTAATATTGGTGGTAAAAGAGCAGTAAGTTTCAACTAGGAAAGTGTACTAGAATTGGGAGCTTGGAATAAGGTTATAACTTGGAAAAACTGTCCCCTCTCCTATGATTCCAACACTCTCTAGAGGACCATATACATCACAAAGTCCTTTCCCTACCCTTCTCTACCCCACTCTCTATTTGAGAATCACTCTAGGGTTAAAGCTGTATGCTGAAAAAACAAGATATTAGCTGCATGGCCCTAGGCCAGTTGGTTGACTTTTCTGAGCTCAGTCTTATCGATAAATAATAATGACACTTATCCCATATGCTTGAGCTGCTGATAAGCCAGGTTAGATCAATATATGAAAAACTTCATTAACTGTAAAAAGCTATGGTAATAACACTGTTAATATTACTAATAAAAACATCCTTTAATATGCATGAACTGTGGACTGAGAAAATTAGCTCCTTAAGAGAAGTAAAGATAGTCAATCCACATTTTAAACAAATTACCATAGCTTAACTAATTGAAAGCTGTCAGTCTCCTACAGAGACGCTAAATGTAGTCAAAAGGTAAAGACTTTCATTTATTCAACAATTAACATAAATGTACTGGGGGAAAACTATGTGCATGGCTCTGGGCTGAGGGATGTGGGGGCTACAGAGCTAAATGAGACACCAATCTTACCCTTAAGGAGCCTTCAGTCCAGTAATGGAGAAGAGGGTCATAAACACCTTTATTACAATTTTGAAATTAATGAGTCCTTTAGGAGAGATACAGTTAAACATTGCAAGTCCCAGATGAGGCGGAAATCACACGGGCCTTGCTTGTTGGGCAAGAGACATGGAGAGACAGGTAACATGAGTGAAGCCTGGGAAAAGAAAAATACTAGACAAGTGGACAGAGGCGCAAGTAACATATTTTGGCTATGGCAAAAGTTCATGAAAGGAAGCAGTAGAGAAAAAAATCAATTTATTTTAATTTTTAAAATCTGTCATCCAAATTTGTTTAATGAAAGTTTACTGTCGTCCTGGAATTATGCTGATGGCTTGGGGTACAACTTAGAGCCAGCAGACATTAGACATGTGAATTGCACAAATAAATTACGAACTGTGGCAACAGCTAAAAAGGAAAGGGCATTGTGAGAAATAGGAAAAGCCATTGTAGATGGGGGTCTGGGAAGGCCTTTCTGAAGGGACAAACCTGAAGGAATATCTGGTATGCAAAAGACAAGAGGCAGAAAGGAACCCAGTGGCATCTGAGAGACTGAAAGGAAGTCAACATGAACTATAGAGGCAGAAAGGGGTGAGGGGAGTGGCAAGATAGTGAGGAATTTCAAGCAGAAAACGGCCTGTCAAATGCTACAGATAGAATAAGGACTGAGAAGAGCCCACTGCACTAAATGAGAAACATGACCTATCAGTCTCAAACCACTATTGTAGTAGTATTTACTAATTCTTCCAGGATACAGACCAAGATGGCTTGAGGTATCAGGCATATAGACAAGAACTGGATTTGACTACTAAGAGCTATGCTTAAATGTAAACTACAATGACCCAGAAATGAGAGGACTAGAATATAATCTGAATTCTTATAGAACAGTAAGTGTCATAAAATCAAAAGGCAAGAATGAACCAAAAATGGAAACCAACTAAAAACTGAGAAGCAGAGACATTTCAATTGAGTTTAGAGAACACATATTTATTCTATAATTAATCCTTCCACTACATAACACTCTTCCTCTATGCCCCACAGGCTCAGAACCTGAAGTGAGAAGACCGACGAGTGGTCTGTTACCATAGTTTCAGCATAAGCATGGCAGAAATGCCATAAGATTATGGAATGTAGGGAGATCATGAAAGATCATTTGCAGATTCCAGTTGACCATGAAAACAGTCAGGTGAAGTTGAGAAGGAGATAAGATACTACAAAGGAAAAGAACATAATTAGCAGATTAGGCACAATTATTATTAAGGAAAAAGACAGGGAGAAATGAGAATGTGAATTTCTGGTTTCAAAACCTTAGAATGGAGCAGATCTCCATAATAAAAAATTTCAAGATATATCAATATGTTGTGTAGGGTGGAATGAGTGAAATAGGTATAGCTGTTAGACTTGAAGTCAAGAATCAATGTGATTTCAAAGAACTGAAAAGAATCTCCACATCAGTCTGAGACTAGAAAGTCCTGACTTAGAAGGGCAAATAAGACACTAAAATCAGCTCCCTGTGTCTATGGGTTCCAAATCTGTGGATTCAGTCAATCAATATTTATATTTTGATATAAATCAGAAATATCCAGCAGTGGGGGAAAGGTGTTTGTAACTATCCCGAACATGTGCAAATTTTTTTTTAAATTATTCCCTAGACAATACAGTACAACAACCATTTACATTGCATTTACATTGTATTAGGTATTTACATAGCATTTATATTGTATTAGGTATTATAAGTAATTTAGAGATGATCTAAAGTATATTAGAAGATATGCATAAGTTATATGCAAATACCATGCCATTTCATATAAGGCACCTGAGCATCCGAATATTAGGGTATGCTCAGGGGCCCTGGAACCAAACCTCCATGGATATCGAAGGAACAACTATAGAAGAGATCACATAGCTAGAAAGTGGAGCCGAAGGCATAAAAAGTCACAGCCATATCACACTTAACACCGTTTCATACAATGACTGATTGACTAAGGTACTGCTATTTGATTGTCTGTGACACCTGAGAATTAATATAATATCAACATCCCTTCACATCAACTATCCAGGACCCAGATTGGTAACTAGCTTCAAATTTAATGTTGAAATAATCAGAAGTTCTTGTAGCCTGAAATTGTTCAGTCTACTATGAATTAGTCCAAACACATGTAGCTTTTATGGCAAAACTCAATATTATTCCAATCCTCTTTTTAAAAAATATTTTATTATACATACCTATTTTTTTATTTCATTGGGGTAAAATCTTTGAAATTTAATAAATTTAAAAGACAACCTTTTATTTGGAAATCAAAAAACAACTTATATGTATTTGAATAAAACATGCTGAATGACTTGTTCTTGTTCTTTAAAATATGTAAAGCTAGACTAAAAATCAACTATCACAAATTGGCTAAAATACTGAAAACTTAAATATGTAAGAATATAGGTTTAATCTTCCATGTTCAGTAGTAAATATTTTTGCACAAAACCATTTGATAAGACTTAAAAATCTACTGAATATGGGAGAAGCGTAATAATAAGAACTCAACTCACAAAGAATAGGAAGAAAATGGTAATTATTAATAATCACACCATTCGTTGGGTGTGTTGTTGTTGCCACTGCTGCCTACATTATCAGTCTCCTTTGTAATTATGACAGCGCCTTTGCAATGCTGAAGGAATATCGTGAAGATAACCTGCAAAGACAGGCCTACACATAAATGATACATTAATATCTTTTTTCATAGACAGGGAATGATGGGCAGCATCCGAAGTATAATCTTATTATGATCACACTGGCATGAATCAATTATTCATGACAATTTCAGATGGTGGGAATCTTTTTTTCTCTTAAATTTCCTAATAGGAGTTCTCACAAGTTCTCATGAACCATGGAAAATATACTTAATTAAAGAATGTTCCAAAGCAGAACAAATTTCTCTACCCACTCTCTTCTATGGTTAACTTTAACGTAATTTTCACCCTCTAAGACAGCATCTGTGTGTTTTAGAAGAGATTTCCCTTGACTTCTGGGTATCTTGCTGCAGAACTCAGGGACCTGGAAAAAATCCAGCCTTTGGTGGAAAACTGTGGAGCATGGATTTGTCACTAACTCCTTAAAGACTTGTTAAAAAAAAAAAAAAAAAAAAAAACAAGGGAGGGGGGCAAATCAGGTAGTGATTCTCAGCTTGCTAGAGAGGGATTTCCACCAGCCCCTCTCATTCTGATAGACCCCTACATGCTGTACTGAGCCTTGGATAAAACTGGAAGCAGGTCTTCCCTGCCTTCTGCTGGCTGGCTGTGGCCAGCTAAGAGCTGAGAACCACTGCCTTCCGGAGCTTGCTCATGGCAATTGTTTCACATAGCTATACAAGTTACTCACCTTTGTGACTAGCATAGCAACTGATTTGCCCAAGCCTAGAAAAACTCCTTCTTTCCTGAATTCTTGGAATTTACTGATAAAACAATTATAAAATAGACACAGAATGTTACTTTATGTTTACCAGAAATGGAGTCCCACTCCTTCAATGCCTACAGCCAGGCCCAGCATCATGGGTGTGAAACTATGCAGTTGTGGAAAGCCCTGTACTTATAAGGACTCCCATGCCTGGCTTAATGTTTTGCTGTTGTTCTCTTGAAATTCGTAACAATGTTTTAACAAGAGACCCTGCATTCTCATTCTGCACTGTCCTCCATCTTCCAAATCACTTAGCTGGTCCTGTCTCCTACAGAACCT
This sequence comes from Colobus angolensis palliatus, assembly GCF_000951035.1. NCBI lineage: Eukaryota > Metazoa > Chordata > Mammalia > Primates > Cercopithecidae > Colobus > Colobus angolensis. The sequence goes on along the minus strand of NW_012114744.1, from coordinate 286,277 downwards.
GGAGGAAGCTGAACGTCCTGGTCTACCCATAACCTGAAGCATCTTCTACAGGTGATTGGGCTCTAATGCTACTTTGAAGAGCTGGTACCCCACCCTGATATTTTGCCATATCATGAGATAATTTTCTTTTAAAAATATTTTTGTTTTAATATAATAAAATAATTCACTTCATGGGGAAAAAAAACACAGAAAAGAGAATACAGAATATTAAGTGGGAGTCCTCTTCACCCATATGCTTTCACTCAGCTTCATCTAACTCCCTAAAGGTAACTATTGTGAGGAAATGGATCTATATCTTGCATTAAGAAAAAAATAAACACACATGTATAATTTGATGTTAATCTTTCCTTCATATACATATGTGTACACACACACACACATACTCACATTTTTTTTTAATTATAATTTTGTATATCTACTAGACTAAATGGAGAAGACTCTTTAGAATCTTACAATAATGAAGACTGGTTCAAAAAAAATCTGTATTTTTTCCCCAGTTATTTCAGGGACCTCACCTTAGAGAATATCAAACTACTATTCCATTCATCCCCAGCAGGTGACTGACACTTGGCCAAAGCAGCAAAGAACCAGAGATGACCAGACCAACTGGCTATTTTTTCTAAACCATTTGTCTTTCTTTTCTTTTCTTTTTTTCTTTTTTAGACAGGGTCTCCCTCTGTCGCCCATGCTGGAATACAGTGATGCAATCACAGTTCACTGCAGTCTCGACCTCCTAGGCTCAAGCTATCTTCCCACCTCAGCCTCCCAAGTAACTGGGACTACAGGCAGGCACCATCATATCTAGCTAATGATTGTTTTGTGTGTTTGTTTTGTTTTATGGAGTCAGGGTTTCACTATATTGCCCTGGCTTGGCTCAAACTCCTGAAATCAAGCAATCCTCATGCCTTGGCTTCCCGAAGTGCTGGGATTACAGGTGTGAGCCACTGTGCCTGGCCACTCCTGAACCTTTAAGGTTCAATGAGGCATCTGAAATTCAAGAAACATTGATAAAAACCCAGCTTTAGCTATTATTGGATATATTTAATTAAAAGAAACCTCTAGATCTCCTCTTCCCCGACTGTTATACATGGCAATTTTTAGGCAGCCTTTTCCGAATATAGCACTTTTAGTTCAGGAGAAACTATTTCAGTCACTCATCCTCCTTATGACTATACTTGAGCCTTTACCTTCCCTGAGGCTATTCCAACTCAGAAATCTTAAATTCATACTTCTCATTCTCATACTGCATCTTCTCTTCCCATATTTTCTATTTATCTATATATCTATACCTGTTTTATTTCTGAAACAACAGGGAACTTATGGACTATTAACCCCTCTGATGTTTTTTCTTATTTGTGATAGCCTTCTTGTCTTTATTTCCTTCCCTACACATTTTATCGCCATAGCTCATCACTTCACACCCTCTTTGGACAACATCCACAAATCATTTGCCCCACTGTCATTTCATCACAACTATCACTTGTCCAAACTAAAACCTTGGCCTCACTCTCAGCACCTGTAATTCCTTTCACCCTATACGTCTTACTGACTACACCCAATAGAAAGCTGAATCCATCTCCTCCTTGTAATCCTTCCTGTCATTACCCCACTCCAAGACACCTTCCTTTCTCAGAGGGATTACACAACAGTCTTCCAGTTGATCTCTTAATGCCTTCAGTCCTTCCCATTCCTATTTATTTTCTCAGTGTTTCAAGAGTCATCATCCTAAACTGTAGCCGAACTAAAACACACTGTTGATTAGGTCACTACTCCCTTCAATACTTTCTATCTTCCCTTAGGTCTTTAACAGATTCTTTCTCTCTCATCTCTCTCTACGCCTCATCTAACATTTACATCCCAGTTTACACAAAACTTCCCCAGCTCTCCTGAAAACGGCCATGTCCTGTCTTACCTCTAGAACTGTAGGTGTGCTGTGCTTTGGGCTTTAACACCCCATCCTCAGCCCCTCCCATGAACGGCTTCAGTTGGTGGACGCCCTTTAGGTATCACAGACAACAGTTCTACTGGAAAGCTCTCTCTGGCCCTCTCCCCACATTAGGGTTTGTGTTATCCCATGAGAACCTACCACAACCTGCACTTCCCCACTGGAGCACTCATAATACACATTATCATATCACAATAAATTGTCTCTCCCACAAGACTGTAAACTTTGAATGAAGAACCCACACCCGTCACTGTATCTCCAACATAATGCAGTTGGTAAACCATTAACATTCAGTCTTCATGTAATCAATTTTTAATTTTGTTTTTAAAATTATACTTTAATTCCTAATTCACAAATTTCAATAAAACAACACAATCTGCAAAAACATAATTTATCTTTAAGTTCACAGAGTGTTCAGATGCAGGAAGTTTGAGGTTTGAGAACTAAAATTATCTAGACCACAGCATTTGTGGTCTTGATCATTAAATGTTATTTATTTCTTCAGTGGTTAGCATTTTTGGGATGATCTCTAAGCCAGTTCCCAAGCCTCGGCTCCTTCCTGAGGCTCAGAAACACTCTCAAATAGGAGAGGAATAAATCTACCTCCTCACTGAGCCCTTGTCCACCACTTACACTTTAATGCCATCTCATTTCCCCCAATAATGACCCAAATAATTTAGGAATAACAGGAAGAGATTAAAAACCTTTAACCAAAGAAGTAGGATATAGATTACAAATCAAATGTCATGGAATATAATAAAACTGAAAGGTAAAGTAATAGATTAGAGTAATGATATTAATGATAATAAGACAACAATAACAACACACATTGCGCTTTATGGTATACAAAGCACTTTAATAATATTCTTATCCAATCTTCATGAAAACAAATCCAATCACTTAAGCATAATGGAAAGTATCTAGAAAAACACAAAAAGGAGCTTTGTTTGGGGAAAACACAGAGAAGTATACATAGAAATATCCATAAATTGCAAAGCAGTCTTTTTCTTTCTTACTTCCATAAATTGCAAAGGAGTCCTTTCTTTCTTACGCTCTGCAAATTCATTTGTATATAACTTGTTATTTCACAACTCATTAAAATCCATGAGAAAATTCCAATTTACAAAATCAGACAAGTAGAGGTAAATATGAGAACGAATTTATTACCAATTACAATCTTTAAATAGTAATGGACTTCATTATATATACCTTTATACGGATGAACAATATCTACATATGCAGTAGGACTACACATATCTGTTAGAAAGGCAGAGAATAATATGAGAAAGAAGAAGAAAAGAGGAAAAGAAGAAAAGAAGAAGAAAAGGAAGACAAAAGAATGGGAGGGAGAGAAGGAAGGATGGAAGGAAAGTCCATCCAAGCTGGAGGGAGGGACACAAAAGGCAGGGAGGGAACTAAGGTTGTCTCGATTTTTTTTTCTTATGGGTAGGCATGAAAACTAAGGAACATGGGATGCAAAAAAGGCCATAAAGAAAGTGTCATTTCTATTCACCTCCTCAGAAAATGAATGTTATACAGAGCACTACCATAAGAACTTCACTGAAAACTCTTCAAAGTAGCCTTATCAGTAAATGATAGTCAAATTTAGAACTTGATTGCTTTAATATCATAAAAGTCATCTATACATACTTCAAACTTGACATGAATAAACCATATGCAGCTTGGGAGTAAGAAGGGAGTTAGAAAGAATAAATGGAATACTGTAGTGATTTAGAATCTTCATCTCAGGACCTTAACATCTGAAATAATACAGGCAAGGTAGGTAAAGCATCTCTTCCCTCCCCCTCATTAATTCAATACACTTAAGTCATCATGCATTTATTAAGCACAAACCATGCAGCAATCAATGTGCTGGTTATTGTAGACAATATCAAAGGTGTCGGAAAGACATGATCTTTTGGATCCAGCCTGTCTGGACATGTAACCCAATGGAGCCATGATGAAAAAATAAAACAAAATGAGCCTTAGAACTAATAGTTGGGCTCAAGGGTAATAATAATGAAAACCAATAAATTCAGCACATGCCTACTCATTTGGCTCTGTGCTAAGGAAGCATACAATATGTATTTTCTTGTATAATCATCAAAATGTCAATGAGGCATAAAGTGTTAGCACCTCCCTTTTAAAAATGAGATGTTAGAGCTCACAGAGGGTAGGTAACTGGCCTAGCATTAGAAGTAATGATGCAGCCACAGTCTGACTCCTGGAAGTCAGTTTCCATTGACCTCTCAGCCCCTGAACATTAAATGGTCAAAACAAAAAACGGCTCAAAATGAAATGGTTCTCCCCAATTTCTGGGCAGAAGCCAGATAAGGATAGAATAATGCAGCCTAAGAAGAAGTGTGTCGGGTAACTTGACCTCCATTCTAGAATACAGCCTAATGGTTGCCATTTACCAATGAGATAAATACAGGAGCCCATCAAAAATGACTTAGGATTATCCACCCAACCTTGAATGCAAATGATTAGTTTGATTTTGGAATAACTGACCATAAACATCCTCCTCTAAAACAATAATCAAAGCATGTGTACCACAGTCACATAACTGTTTGTCCAACATATTGAATAAACAGAGAATTTTTCTGAGAGCCAAATGGAGGAGGAAAAGACATGGAGCAAGGCAAAAGTCAGAATTACTTGCTTCCAGTATGTGCTCCCAAAAATGAATGAGCATGAAATATTAGGGAAAAACACCTAGATTACCCAAGAAACATAATACGATAGCTGTATCTTCCGGTCTTAACTAGGTCATAGTTATCTAGGGGCTGGTTGATGGCCTTTTCCATATAAAGTGAATTCTAAAGAAATCCAAATTAACACTTACTGAAATGTGCCTTCAAAGGAGAGCTGTCAAATAAACTTAATATAAACCTCTCAATGCTCTTTCCTTACCAACAAAGTAAAAATGTTCTAAGTATATAAATAGAACACCTGAGTATCTGCTTTTCTTTCAGTATTTTACATGAAGGAGGCATTCCCTAAAGTGATTAAATGGTATGCATTAAAGGGTGATCTGCATTAAGTTGGCAAAGGCTAGGAAAAGAAATAATAGAGCTCCTAATAACAGAGCCTGTTGATGTGGAGAGGAAATGCAGATGATGCCAAGAGAAAGGTTTCAAGTAGCAGGATGAGTGAAAAGGCATGATACAGCAGCTCCATAAGGGTGAGCAACTGTGAGATGGAGAAGAGCTTGCATTCTACTGCCAATTAAGTGCTTACTATTATGAGAGCTAAAAACTCTTCAAAATGAATAAATGGGTTAAATAGAATGGGGATTACCATTTAAGTAGAGCATTCTAACTTTGCTTCAGATCATGGGAATTCTATAAAATCACAAAGGAGAGAATTAGCTGAACAAAATAGTTTAATTTAATGGGAAATTTATTTCAGAAGAGAAGCTAAGGAAAATTTCTGGAGTTAAGTAATGACATTTAGAATTAGGAGACGTTTATGTAAAAGCAATGTCCAAGGATAAAGTTAACTAATAAGAATTTTCAGAAAGACCTAGAAAAACCTGAGATAGAGACCTGAGGCACTTCATAAAGAGGAACAAAGAAAAATGTAAGCTCTCTATTGGAAATAATTAGAATAGTAGAATTTGACCTAAATTAAAGGAAAATATTACACATGCCTGAGTGTAAGCACAGTAACACACACACACACACACACACACACACACTTCTTCCTACCTTAGAAATCCCCCCAAAGACTGAGATCGAAATGTTGCTTCTGTTGCTTCTGTTCCTTTTCTTGTCTAATTAAAACATGAAATGTTGCCTATTGCCTGTTATCAGTTTATGCATATTATGGGTTAAACAGAAAAATTAATATTAATTGATGGTGTCGCTTCACTGTAACATTTATTTTACTAAGTCAGAGGAATAGTGATAATTAAAACAAGGCATAGCTTCAAATTATATATGATACCATACATCCTAATCTGAGGGGAAAAGCCAAAGGCGTAGTTGGTGCTCTTAAAAATTCCAAAAATTCAAGCCACCTTTCAGAAATTAAATTATACACCAAAATATGTTCTGAGAATATAAAAGTCTTTTGAACTGTAAAAAGGATAAAAAGTCATAAAATAAAAAAAGAATATCCAATTATAAGCTTTTTTTTCATAAAACCTTTATTGTTTTTAATTCTTTACTAATTTGGTTTAGAAATTTTTAAACAAATTTAAGTGGCTGGAATTGTCTTTTTAAATTTAAATTTCATAAGAAAGAGAACCAAAATGTGCATTCTCTGACCAGATAGTGTGGGGCCTATTTATTCGAAATGTTTGATTCCACATGAATTTCCTCTTTTTATTTATTACTTCCATAATGTATTCTCTGTAATAAGTTAGCAATTCAAGGGCAACCAATTTGAAATCCATACCCTGAAAAACCATAGTACCCCAGGCCTGCCACCTGCAATGTTTTCTAGGTGGACCAGGGAAAGCAGACTAAGTACAAACTTCTGTGTAGAGCATGAACCAAGTATGAGTTCAAGCAGGTGGTCTGCTAAGGTCAGGGTTAAAGTTCACAGAATAATCTGGAAATTATTCTCAGCTTGAATATCCCTTATGAGGCCTGAGAATACACCCTTTAATTAGAATACAATTTCCAAAGCAGCCACTCCCTTGACTTTCCAGAGCTCAGTTATTCTCAGCAAAGTAAAAACAGCCTTATTACACTGACAGCTAACAGTCCCCTATAAATTATGCCTTGAGTGCCCCGCAAAGAAGGCAGCAGCCACCTGGCACAACAGAGACACGAGCTGCCAAGCCCTCACTGCTTTCAAGAGTAAAGAAAAAGAAGTCACATTCGACCGCGTCTCTCTCCTTCACTTGTTGCGTATGCAGCTGAGCTGACCCATGGAAGCTTGGAAAATGTGTGGGTTGTGCATTTGAAAATGTTCCCACACCCAGCCAGCCTCATTTTTCTGATGATCCCTCTATTCAGGCAAACTCACACTACAGTGGGAACACTAACATCAATTCTGTGAGAGCCAGCTGTCTGCCTCTTCCACGGTGCTCAGAGAGCCACACAGGACTCCTGGAATGGGAGCCAGCCCAGGCCTGACTCAACACAGATGTTCCCCTCCTCCCATGAAGCTCTGAGCCAGAGTCTCCTTTTCCAGGGCCTATTGTTATTACAAAAGAGTTTCTGGGCCCCCAAAATGTGCTAGATGTTTAAGCAAGAGGAAAATACACATCTTCCTAACTTCAGAGTTCAGACAGACAGACATTAAATTACACAGAGATGGCCAGTGACTCTGTGGGGAAGGCCAAAGAAGGAAAGTCAGGCAGTTCTGAGAGTTTAGTATCAAAGGAGTTGGAATAGCAGAAGCTACCACAGTACAAAACTTTCAAATGCTATCCAGAATTGAGTCAGTTTTAAAGATGATATAAAATGTTCCACTTCTGCAAATCCAGATACCAATTTTTTTCTGTTGATCCAACAAAGTAGACTTTGTCTAGAAAAGCATGACTGGGAAAATAACAAAAATGGAGTTTTTGAAATTTATAATCAAAATTCAGAGTCAGATTTCACCCACCAATATTTGGAAATGCTTGCCAGCTTATGTTTCAGGCAGGAGTGGCATTGCTATCTTTGGCCGGTATCTTTTGTATATCCATTCATCTGTCAGTTTTCCCAGCAGCCCTTTCAGAGGGGGGTTTAAATTTCTGTATCGCTCCATTCCTTCAGTGAATATTAGTAAGAAACTAGACAGTTGTTTCCTAATGTTCCAAAGTCCCAAGGGACAGGGTACATCATTATCTCAATAAAGAAACTCATGCAATTTACAATATATTTGATTTGATACCCACTTAACCAATTAAACCACAGAGTAAATCATTTTAATTAATTCTTTTTAATGGTACGGATTCTATGACTAATATGAGCTTAACCAAATAATATAAACACATTTAACAAATTAGCATGACTCTCCATATTCTTATTTAATAGTGTTTTTTTTTTTTTTTTTGAGACAGAGTTCGCTCTGTTGCCCAGGCTGGAGTGCAGTGTTGCGATCTTGGCTCACAGCAAACTCCGCCACCCCCCGGGTTCATACTATTCTCCTGCCTCAACCTCCGGAGTAGCTGAGACCACAGGCGCCCACCACCACGCCCAGTTAATTTTTTTGTATTTTTAGTAGAGACGGGGTTTCACAGTGTTCACCAGGAAGGTCTCGATCTCCTGACCTCGTGATCCACCCGCCTCGGCCTCCCAAAGTGCTGGGATTACAGGCGTGAGCCACCGCACCCGGCCTAGTGTTTGTACTTTTTATTGTTCTTGTTCTAAGAAATCTTACTCACTCTTCCTACTGTGGGCCCTAGGAAAAGAGATTAAGGAAATAAACCAATTAAATGAAGCACACACTTAAAATTGTTACAACCGAAAAAACAAAGTGAGAAAACCATTTTGCTTCCCAACAGATAGAGGTAAAATTGTCTCTAGAACTTCTTCTAGTGCTCACTAACTCTGGTTGCTAGGAAATCAGAGATAAATAGGCCAGTTATTCCACAAAATCATGTGTTTCACAATAGCAGAGTCAATATTAGATAAAAGCTAATCAATATATGTTTTTGAGATAAATGTTTACTTGAAATAATGTTTATTTGAGTCTTTGGATAAAGCTATATAAATCTTCCTCCTCACTAATTTCTGAGTCTCATTTCCTTTCTTCCTACTCCCTTCTCCAAGACCAAAGTGTATAAAAACCAAATGGTCCTAAAATTAACATAAAACATACTCATTTTTAGAGTTTTTGTTAGAAACCTGGAAATTTCCTTCAATAGTATTTTTATTGTTGTTGTTTATTTTCTCCTAAGTTGGACTCTTCCTTCTTTTTTTCTAATTTATTTTGTTTAGTTTTCAGTTAGAGACAGGCATTCTAGAGAGGAAAGAAATGTTCTAAGTTTCAAAGTAAGTGTAATGTGGAAGACAGTAAAGGGTCAATAGTATGAAATTATTTAAACTAAAGAAATAAGTTTTAAAAATAAAATAAACATTTGATCCCAGAAGTAAATTCTCCTCTACCCACTCTGAAAACCTGAGAAGGGAACATGGTACTTTGGTTACTCTAAAGGGGAATATCAAAAGATTTACTCTCTGTGCTCTTCCAGGTGTGGCCTAGCAGCAATATTTACACCTACGTGTTTGCTATGTCCAATAATTCATTGTATGGCAAATTCACCTTGAACACACCTAGGGGAACTTAGTGACCAGAACGTAAGCTCCAGGAGCTCGAGAGCAGAACATCATATTGGATCAGCATTCTGATCAGCACCCAAAAGACATCGTATTGCAGGGCATTCAAAGAGTAACATGAAAATAGACCAAAGCTTTTGTATGCAATTTTAGGAAGAAGAATATCACAAAAAAATTTTAACCAACAGTGATAAAATATTAATCAAAAAAAAAAATTTAGAGTCAGTTAGCTAGGAGAACAGAGACCACAGTAGCATTAATCTTTTAGCTCCACCATCTTTCTCTTGTTAGTTTCTCCATCCGCATATACTTAGAGTTGTTTGACTTCCACTTAGTTGCTACTCAAAAAGGAACTGAATTTTGACTAAATCTCTCTGAGAATAGAGTCCAACATTTACGGGTCAATTCTTCCTTTCTGAAGAAAGACAACACTGACAGCATTATGTATAACCTAGCTTTAGCTCTGTAATTTAAAATATGAATGCAACCACTTTTAGATAAACTCTGTTGATTTACGAATTTGTAGCAGAATTATCTGGGACAATTAACGAAGAATATATTATCATAGTCGTATCCCAAAATCACTCAAAGTTTTTTCTAAAAATACTTACTTCTGATGAGTTCACCATCTGAAGGATTTCCCCAAATGGACTGGTCTTGCATCTCTCCATGTGTGAAGTGGCTATTGGTAGCTTGAGTTATATCTTTCTCAGTATTGTCTTTATCACATTTTCCTGAATTAAAAAAGATACATTTAATAATTGAATTTATATATTTTTCTCTTTTTTTAGCATATACATTTTTCTAAATGCTTCCAAGTCTGCCATAATGTAAGGATATAGAACAGGTCTATCTCTATTGACTGCTGCCTATGTTATTGACTCAGTAACAGGTATTTACTGAGCACCTACTATCAGCCTGACATTAAAGAACCAGAGATGTTCATCTGTTAAGTTTACAGTAAACAAGTAATTTTAATACAGCAAGTGATGTGCCATGATAGAGAAATGTGGAAACGTTACAGGAAGGATGAAAGTGAGTGAGTCCATGCATGTAGAGGGGTGAGCAGCAGGGAAAGGAATGAAAGAGAAGAAGCTCTGATGAGTGGTAGAGATGAAAGTCAGCCCGCAGCTGAATGAGGAGAGACTGAGTAGTGAGGAGGTATAGAAAGCAACTACAGCATTCTCTCTCTAGAAAGTGAAGAAAGGCCGGGCGCGGTGGCTCAAATCTGTAATCTCAGCACTTTGGGAAGCCGAGACGGGTGGATCACGAGGTCAGCAGATCGAGACCATCCTGGCTGACAGGGTGAAACCCCGTCTCTACTAAAAATCAAAAAAACTAGCCAGGCGAGGTACCAGGCACCTGTAGTCCCAGCTACTCAGGAGGCTGAGGCAGGAGACTGGCGTAAACCCGGGAGGCGGAGCTTGCAGTGAGCTGAGATCCGGCCACTGCACTCCAGCCTGGGGGACAGAGCGAGACTCCGTCTCAAAAAAAAAAAAAAAAAAAAAAAAAGAAAGTGAAGAAAAAGTCAAGGACTGTAGGACTGTGTAATGCATCCTCCGAGAAGGGGGTGTTTAGGAGGAGAGAATCGCAGGTGGGTTTATGGGTTCTCAGGGAGAAAACCAACATGTACGGAAACGTAAAGTATTTGGGAAGCATAAGTCAAGCCACAAGCAAACTGGCAATAAGGTAAAATGCATGCTATGAGAGGTCCAGATCACCAAAGAGGTTCAAAGGAAGCAAAAATACTCATCAGGATTCAGAGATCAAGAAAAGCACTGAGAAAAAGGTACATGTTGGATGATCTTTAAAAGATTCGTTGGATTTCCAAAAGTCCAGATGGGAGAAAGGTGGAAGAACAGCACAGGCAAACTCCAAAAGTAGACATTTGCGCAAAGGTTCCAACTCTGGACTGTGAAGGACTGTGAGTAGAAAATTAGGAGAGAAGGCTGTGAAGGTTTGATTAGAGACATTGTGTGGATTTTATAATGCTAAGGTGAGAAATGTGGATGAAATTCAAAAGCAAGAAAAATAAGTCAAATTAGCCACTGAAGCTTCATGAAATGCCTTATCAGAGCCACGTCTTAGGAAGATTAATAAACTTGTGCACACTTGTGATTCTCAGTTCTGGATGCGCTTTAATTCACTTGGCGAGTTTTTTGTTTTGTTTTGTTTTTGTTGTTTGTTTGTTTGTTTTGAAACAGAGTCTCCCTCTGTCACCCAGGCTGGAGTGCAGTGGCACGATCTGCGCTCACTGCAAGCTCCGTCTGCCAGTTCATGCCATTCTCCTGCCTCAGCCTCGCCAGCAGCTGGGACTACAGGTGCCCGCCACCATGCCCGGCTAATTTTTTTGTATTTTTAGTACAGACGGGGTTTCACCATGTTAGCCAGGATGGTCTCGATCTCCTGGCCTCGTGATCTGCCCTTCTCGGCCTCCCAAAGTGCTGGGATTACAGACGTGAGCCACTGCGCCAGGCCGCTTAACATGTTCCTGGGTACCAAAATCAAAGATTCTATTTCAACTGAGGGAGAAGAGGTTGAACTCAGACGATTCCATTGGAGTATGGATACATCTAAGAGGGAGAATACAGTAAAGGAAACTAAAAGAGAGACTTTGCAAAGCCCATATTGAAGTTGATAAGAGTATAATTAACTGGATAACAAGATGGAATAGGGAGTAAATGTGAGAAATTAACTAGAGGTTTGTAGAGATAATCAAGGAAGGTGGGGCTGGATATGACCAAGTTCTCAGTCTGGATTTGACTGGGAAAGCCTAAAAATCAGGAGACCAATTTATTCTTTTAGTAATACATATTTTTGCTTAGTAGATGTTTAGGCATTGTGCTAGTTGATGAGGATACAATGAATTATGAAATGCTGCCCAAGCCTTCTTGGAGTTTACAGTCTAGTGGATGAATTAAGTATTGGACATTTGAATTTGCAAGTCAGAATAAAGGTTATAGCTAGAAATAGTCATCTTTCTAAACTTGATTTCCAAAGCCATTCAAATTAATGAGCTCACTAAAAGGGTGAATATATTAAGAAATATCAAGAAGAGTACCAAGTACCAAGAAGAGTCCGTACAATTAGGAAGGAGTTAGAGAAGTAAGAAAAACTGCATGATGTTAAGCCATGGAAGCAAAGAAAGGAAAGAGATTCAAACAGAAGTTGTTAGTCAACCGTGTTAACATTTCCAGTGGAAGGAAAAAATTTCTGCACATGCAAAAATTTTTCATGTACCATGGGGATTTCACAACAATTAAAAAGTTCTGCCATGAAACAAATTTCAACACATAAAAATAGATGGACACCCACTTGGGACCAAGTCCAGAGGCTAAGGTCTCTGAAGCAAATGGGGTCTTAAATTCCAAGGATTTTTATAAACAAAACCATATTCAAATAGCAGTAAAATATAAATTGAAAATATACTAAACCAATATGTTCTAGATTTATGTAACATTTACTCAGCATTATCATAGAGAAATGTAATCTTCATGAGATATGTTAGTTTCAATTAAAATCTTTACTTTTTTAAACAACTCCAGAAATCTTTCCACTGCTACAGTCAACTCAAGGACATTCTGAGATTATCAATAAAAGAGATTTTTCATGGAAACTCACTAGTAGATATGAACTAGCTCATCAGCAGAGTCCTAAATACTTGCTGCCATTGTTATGTAGCTGACTGCCGCCAGGTGTCATGCTAGTAGGCTTGATTCAATTAGTAACTTTAATTGAAGCTGAATGAAATTAATTATATAATTTTGAGCTGTTCAAGTTTAATTCCATTAAAATTAATTCATGAAACCAAGGCATTATGAAGCATTGCTGACTAAAAGAAAATAGGTATGAATAAAGCCTCTAGACACACTTAACTCATATTTGAATCATGTCCCAGTATTCGAGTGCTAAACACAGACCCTTTCAACTCTCCATTGAATAAATGAAAATGCCATGTGGTCCATATACACATAGATGTACAACTATATAACCCACTCTAGGTAAAAAATAAAGTTCTTCCTGCTCTAAACTGTTATTAGTGGACAATTTATCACATTTTTTTAAAAAGTTTCCTTATCTGTGAAATTCTAGAATTAGGTGATTCCCAGTGTCCATCTCAGGTCAAAAAAGAAAAAATCTATCATTCTCTGTCTGATTATATTCAGTAAATAATATGCAGTTACTATTAATTCACTATTCTCAGTCTATTCAACTTTGCTTCTCTTGAAAACTAAATGTCTTGGCTCAAAAGCTGGTCTCAGGGTTTTGCTGTGATCTGCAGCACCCAGTCCAAAGCAAGATTCAGAAAAGGTTCCCAATAAAAATAATTTAAATTGACTGTTGCCAATTGTCCACTTGTATAAACTAAACTTCTGTGACCACTTGACTGTTCTGTGACTTTCAAATGTTTGCATGTCATTTTATTAATATATTCTTACTATTTACTCATTTCAATGAGCTACCCATATGGCAGTCTCAAAAATGGTGGGCAGTTACATATAACACTGAAGAAATGCTCTGAAGAGAGAGTAGGATTTATTGATAGACAATTGTAAGATGGGGACCACGATATCCAAACATGAAACCAACCTTACTAAAGCTTTCAATTGGTTGAGTCAGCCACTACTCATTACAATAACAAAATGGAAGTTTCTAGTAACCAATTTCTATTATCAGAGTAGATTTTTTGTGTTATTTCTGAAATGAGAAACAGAGAACTCAGTCCTGGTTTAATAAATTTCACTCTGTATAATGGAGGTTTGTAGTTGCAACTCAACTAGTAGGTAGGCCTGAAAGATAACCCATAGGTAGTCAGGTGATTTTGGTCACGTATGAAATCAATCTGTACCTTTCTACAAGATTTCTATTTACATGTCCAACAGGCATACATCTCCCCCACCCAAAGTAGCAATTTTCTCTTAAAAGGGGGCCTTCATTATCTCAACAATGCTGTCCTTCTAAGCCAATGGTCCTTTACTTTGGCTTGGGGTTAGAACTGCTGTACAGCTCTTGAAACATAAACATGCACAGGCCCAACCTAAGAGATTTCAACTCAGGTGTGTGTAGGGCTGGGGGAGTGATGTCATCATGATATATGGCCTGGCTTGAGGGGCACTATTCTAAGTGAACTCTTATCTTGTACTACATAACTATTTATATAAAAAAAAAAAACTTAGGTATATCAAATATTGAGATACAGACTTTGATACTCATCCCTTTGTCACAGTATTCTAAGTACTAGAAAATAGATTTGTATCTAATCATTGAATTAATATAGAGGTATTTATTTCTGTCTCCATGTAAGGATAACTATTAAGAATACAAAATCTGGCTGGGCACAGTGGCTCACGCCTATAATCCCAGCATTTTGAGAGGCTGAGGCGGGTGGATCACCTGAGGTCAGGAGTTCGAGACTAGCCTGACCAACATGGTAAAACCCCGTCTCCACTAAATACAAAAAATTAGCTGGGCATGGTGGTGCATTCCTGTAATCTCAGCTACTTGGGGGCTGAGGCAGGAGAATCGCTTGAATCCAAGAAGACAGAGGTTGCAGTGAGCCAAGATCATGCCACTGCACTCCAGCCTGGGCAACAAGAGGGAAACCCCATCTCAAAAAATAAAAAAGAATGAGAAATCTGAATTATATATCATGCTAATCAATTCTACTAATAATGGGATAAAAGAAATATGTTTTAGATTTCAAAATAAAAATTGAAGATACATTAAAAATAGTACTAGATCAAAGGATAGTTGAACACCACTGGCATCTACTTCCAAAGGCTAGCTCCTGAACATCCTAGTATGTCTACTCTGGACAAACAAGTGACGAAGAACTACTTTTCTCTGGATGAGGAAAAGGGCTAGTTCCCTGGCAACAAATCCTCTCACTGGGGAGACCAAACACACACACATAAACAATCAAGCAACTGCAAAACAGAAGGTAGTGACAACTGCTCCAACATAATTCTGGCTCAAAGGCTGACCAGCTGTGTGACTGGGACTCATTGTCTTCATCCTCTTCATCAGGAAATTAGAGCGTTGAACTGGATGAACGCAGAGGCCTTTCTGGCTCTAAAATTCTGCAAATCTGATTCTGCACAAGAGCTAAACAATAGAGCCAAAAGCTCATACACACGCAGAAGAGTGTTTAAAATGGAGTCGAGGAAATCATAGAAAAGCCATTGTAGGGCATTGGATTTGAATTAATTCTCAAAGAAAGTGACGAACATGAATTGAGTGAGAGTAAATGGAAAAAGTAAGGGTTCCAAATGATCAATTTAAATACAATATGTCCTACTCAGAAATGACTGTCTATCTTACAGAATCAATACCCTTTATCTTCCTGTTTCTAAAGAAGGGCATGAATGGTAAGAAACAATCTTCTCCAATCTCAATTCTTCCTGTTGAAGGAGAACGAAAAATATTCAGGTAAATAGAATTTCCATTTAATTTAAAATTCTATAACACTTTACCTAGTTGGCATTATCTAAATTTAAAACTTGGTAGTTTTACTTGTCTACAACAGTTGGAGGATAAAATAATAAGATGGTGATTAGCAAGAGTGAAAAATCTAAGAACATTAAAAATAAATTAGAAAATAACATATAAAATATGATGTATGCCACATAACGGCCACTCAACTAATAAGTGTTTGTTACATAAGTTTCAAAAAAATAAAAATGTTTTCTTTGCTGAAAGAATAATCAATGTTTGGAATTACAGTACTAATGGTTTTCAAAGGACTTCAATATATAATATTTATTTGATCTTCAGAACCATCAACAGTGTAATAAAGAGAAAAACTTAGCCCAGTTTTACTGATGAGAAAACACAGTCTCAGAGACAGATATTCAGTTGGAAACAGGAGGATAAAATCCAGAGTTGGAAAAGATCTGCAGCTCAGCTAGTTTCATATCCCACTCAGTGTAGAAAGGTCTACCGTAACATTCAGCCCTTCTCCAAAATTTCAGTGATTGCTACTTCACAAGGGGACACCTTGTATTCTTGGTCAGATTGGTGAATTAACAAGTTATTCTTTTTTTTTTTTAACATAAATCTGCTATTAAGTCATTTATAACTATTCTTAGTTCTGCCCTTTGTAGGTAGGAATAGTAAGCTTTACCTTTTCTATAAGACAATTGTTCAAACTATTGAAGAGGGATATTTTTCCAACAATTTATAATCAAGCAATAATATTATCTCCATAACTGAATGCTTTTAACAAATAATATTATAGTAACAGAAGAACCTGAGAATGTTGCTTCAAATTTCTGTACATGCCACACTTTTCAAAAAAATGGGGGCAATATTGCCACTTAAAAGTCTGAATACTTGAAGCCTTCCTGATGAATAAAAGGATTCTCATTAGTGTCTCTGGGACAGAAGGACTCTCTCCTAATTTTACTCTGCACTAGAGAAGCAACTAAAAGCAAAGGATCTAAAATCAGGGTGCCTGCGTCCACCACTAATGATGTGGATCCTGGACAAGTTAATCTTTGTCAGTTTCTTCATCTTTAAATGGGAATAAAAACAGTCTCTATCTCGTAAGGTGGATGTAGAAATAAATGAAATCAAGCCAGGAAAGCACGGTGTCTGATATAGAATAAGAGCTCATTCACACTGGCTATTGTTATTCCATTAAGTGTTATTGCAATAAGTACCTTTTTAAAACATGCTATAAATAAATCATAAGGAGGCTGGTAAGGGCAGTATCCATTCAGTAATCTCTATATGAAAAACCAGACAATAAGTATGTTTCCAGACTGAATACAAGGGAAAGTATTGTTTCCTTTGAGTAGCTGTATGTTATTTTTTTCCTTATAGACAATGAAAAGTATATCCTCCAAAAGTTTTCTTTTGAATGCACATCTACATACAAAATTGAATAACTGTGTTTGACCCCACAGCCTATACCTATACATTCTGATTTCCCCAGGCTTAGGTTTCCTAGTCTACTTATATTTACCGTTATTCTGTTTTAATCCTTTTTAAAAAGTATTCCTATAAGCCACCTCAAATATTCTACTGAACCAGGCAGAAGTGTGTGTAAACTCACAAACCAAAAAAACAAAAACAAAAAAGAAAAATACATTTTCTACTTGTTATCCATACTTTATTTGCTTACTTCAAGAAAGACTAATATAAATTATGTTCCTTGGCAGGAATCTTTATAAAACCTCATAAAACTTAATCAGGGTAAAATATACTTCTATTCTTATAAAAAGGAGTATAACTAGCTCTCTTTGTGTTTAAATTTTGAGACTTTTGCATGTTAGCTCTCATACACTTCCATTAAATATTTGATGATAATCTATGACAGAGCATTTGTAATCTGCATATTATATATATTGTTATTGCTGATATGCAATCTATATTCATACCTCCCTTATCTATAACAAACTTGCTTTAAACAATTTCATATTTACTCTTCCATTAAAACACCAGCATTATTACAGATGATCGATACGTATTCTAGTTTATGAAATTTCAAGTAATCTGAGACTAAAATCTCTGGGAAAAGTAACCAAAAAAAAACTAGGTCTGTATTTTTCCCGCAGTTCAGAATAATGTGGAAATTCTGCAAATGTTTCCCAAGTGTAACCTTTAAAAAACCAAAGATAAGGCAGCTTTCAGGAAGACCTCAGGCTCTGGAATTTTACTTCTTCACTGATCCAAAAAAAAAAACCCTCAAGCTTAATGACCTTTAAGGAACATTGCAAAACCAACCTGCTTTGCCTAACATTCTAAAATGATTAAAATCGCATTGTCCGAAAATACACGTTAAGATAAAGCATTTAAACAGATGAGTGAATGAACATATGCATAAATTTCAAGATTTTGCAAACACAAGGAAGTTATATAATCGTACACTATAAATGTTTGTTGAGTAAGTCAAGTGCTTAAATCAACGTAATTTAATTAATTCATTGTTATCAGTATTTTGAAAAATAATAAGACTTCTGAGCAAGATCTAAAATATATTCCCTTGAAGGGCTTCTTATGTATTTAGAAGCGTATGGTATGTTTAGACCCAAAAGAATGGTGGGCAAATTATACTGACTCAATCACTTTATAGGTTTGGGGCAGGTAAAAGGAATGGAATATGTACAAACAAAATTGGAAAACAAATTACAAAATTATATGAAAATCCAATTGAGTATAAATAGGCAAAGAAATAGGTACAAAGTGCAGCAATCATTTAACATACATCTCAATAAATCAGGGCTCTAAATTCATGAAGGGAGAAGGAAGAATTGTGTGCTTTCCACTTAAGAAAATAAGCGCTTGGGACCGGGCGCGTTGACTCACGCCTGTAATCCCAGCACT
This sequence comes from Colobus angolensis palliatus, assembly GCF_000951035.1. Lineage (NCBI taxonomy): Eukaryota > Metazoa > Chordata > Mammalia > Primates > Cercopithecidae > Colobus > Colobus angolensis. The sequence continues at coordinate 267,785 of NW_012114744.1, read as the reverse complement.
TTAGGAGGCCGAGGCGGGTGGATCACGAGGTCAGGAAAACGAGACCATCCCTGGCTAACATGGTGAAACCCCGTCTCTAATAAAAATACAAAAAAAAAAATAGCCGGGCGTGGTTGCGGGCTGGAGAGGCTGAGGCCTGAGAATGGCGTGAACCCGGAAGGCGGAGCTTGCAGTGGTGATCGCGCCACTGCACTCCAGCCTGAGCGAAAGAGGGAGACTCCCTCTGAGAAAAAAAGAAAAGAAAAGAAAAGAAAAGAATCCCTTGGATAACAGCAATCTGATATGAGGACCCAGGACACATCTCAGTCATCTTAGTCTCTTGCACCTTTTACATCTAAACCTACTTTTCCTTACCCTAAGAATAAATTTTTAGGATGATTGACCTTGAGGCACAGCAAACTCCCTCCTTCTTACATACAGGTTCAGTTATGTTTATTCAACCAAACAACATGTTCATACTAAAGCCAAACATTCACCGGCTTATGAAATCTGGAGTTAAATGGGCTCTCAGAGGCCCCTCTGACAACCTGATAAAATAAATTCAGATGAAAACATTCGACATTCAACATTCTCAAGAATAGGCCAAAGACTGTAGGTATGAATACTTACAGGGATAGAGAAATGGCCTCAGAAAATAGCTTACTCCACTTCTGGTGTTTTAATTATTCGGACCATCCTCACATTTGGCTAAAATCTACTTCCCTAAAGTTTTCACTGATTCATCGTATTTTGCTTTTTGCAAAATCAAACAAAGTAAAAAAATCAAAGTCTAATCTTCTCTCCATTTGACAGTGCCATATTAGAAAAAGTATCTTATGTTCCTCTGTCTTGTCTGTGCTAAATATGCCCAGTTCATTCAATGGTTTTTCAGAGGCATCACATTCTAATCACTCTTATAGGCACAATAGCCTTCTTAATCTTGTCTATAAAACTATCATGAAAGAGATTGTCTGATTGCCAAAATCCAGAGACACCATATCTATAGCAGGTCCCTTAATTGGCAGTCTATTAACTCCATTATAAAAAGGAATGGAGGCTGGGCACAGTGGCTCATGCCTGTAATCCCAGCACTTCGGGAGACCGAGGTGGGAAGATCACAAGGTCAGGAGTTCAAGACCAGCCTGACTAACATGGTGAAACCCTGTCTCTACTGAAAATACAAAAATTAGCTGGGCGCAGTGGTGCACGCCTGTAATCCTAGCTACTCAAGAGGCTGAGGCAAGAGAATTGCTTGAACCTGGGAGTCGGAGGTTGCAGTGAGCCAAGATCACGCCATTGCACTCCAGCCGGTATGACAGAGTGACACTCCATCTCAAAAGAAAAAAGAAGGAATGGAAGATTCACACCCATCTTTAGTCTTTCAGCATGGTAACTTGCATATGCACCACAGTTTAAAAACCTTTCTGTTACCTCTCAGTTACACAGAGTTATTTTATCAAGAACACTTTTAGTCTCAAGCTCTCTAGTTAAGCAATGAACCCTTACTTGGCACTATTACAAGAATGAAGGCTAGTGGAAATCAAAAGTGAATCAAAAGGGGTTCTTTAATCTGTAAGAGCATTTCAGAGTTATGATTTGAGTCTGATCTTGAAATAAATAGATGACAGAGAAGAGTTTTTCAAATAGTGGCGAATGCACAAATAAGATAATTGTAAGTGAATTTGAAGTATATTGAAATTAATTTCTGGAACTTCAGAATGGTAGATATAGAATTGAAATCAGATGGTGTGTCCTCTGTCAATTTTCATAAAGGCCCAAATCAGGAACTTCTTATAAACGTCACTAACTCAGCCGCTCAATTTCTGGGCCCTCCCCACCCTTGCTATAGAGGAATGAGTTCTTTGGATTCTCCTCGAAGACCACAACCTATATTCTTCTGGCTCTACCATCTTTGCAGTCTCATCAACTTCTACAGTTTCAGTAAACTTCAGGAAGATAACTTGTAGATCCATTATCCTAGCCCTGACACCTATTCTGAGCTACAGATTTGAAGTTTTAACTCTACATAAATATATCTTTAGCAACTCAGACTCAAAATTTCCCAAAATTCATCAACACTTTTCTTCTCTTCCTGCCTGTTTCCGTAACTGTTGCCTGTGTCTTAGTTAATAGCAGTCACAGAATCACCTTCAACTCTTTATTTTCTTTTTATGTCGCCTATTCCAAAATAATCAATTACCAGATCCTGCTAGTAATAACTCCCCAATTTCTCGCAAATCTATACTTTCTTTTCCACACCCACTACCAGTGCCTCAGTCTCTTTACCCTCCAATCAAAAATACTTTCCTGACACCAAGATTAGATATGTTACTCCTTAGCTGATGTACGAATTATATCCATTTTGCATACTGATGAAAAACTGATATAGTTATTTGAACATCGTATATGTTTTATGTTGTCAACTCCCACACTTTCTCATGCCTAATAATTTTATCTTGTATCCCCATGAGAAATGAATAGTACAACCCGTCAGATCTTATGTATTGCTTGGATAATGAAAGAAATAAGAACTATGTTTATAGAGACCCAAAAGCAGTGCCTACGTTTACAAACACCAGAAAGATCAGGCTGATTTACATGAAAAAGAGTAGGAGGACAATGCCTCGGAGCGGCAAAAGTAAAGAGAGGAAGCTGGTTCCTTCATACTCTGCCACCTAGTTTCAGAGAGCCTGTCACCCGCTCGACCACAAGGTACTTTAGTTTCAAGGCTCAACCCAGCATAATTCTCACCAAAAAACCCTACAAACTGTGTATTCGTTAACTATGGTCACTAGCAGTACAAATTAGACAAAACTGATTCCTTCTCGCCATCATGAAATCCTCTCTCAAACTCTAAATTTACCTGCTCCAAGATGATACCAGTCAGTTGGCATCTGGCCATAAATTAATCTGTCACATGGCTGTTATTCCAATCTTGAATCGATATTTCAGTAAGAGATTGCAATTTAATTTAGTAAACATTCGTGTCTCATCCTCTCTCATCCTGTTGAGAAATTCCCTGTGGACAAAACTATACATTCTTAATCTTCACAGGACCTTCTAGGCACACCGAAAAGTATTTGTGGGCAGGGTTTTCCCATTCAAATCTCTCAATAGTAAAATATATGTGCTAGCATAAAAATTAATTTCAGACTTTGTTCCTGAAACTAATTGGGCATAAAAGCACGTGTATATGAATCATCTCACTTGAGATCATGTGGGTGTGAATCTGAAAACAGAAGTAGACTGTAAGTAAAAACCACAAACGAAATTAAATTCATGTTAAAATAACTCTTCTCATAGTTTCTACTTAGCAAACCCTAAGTGATTAGAAGAAGAATCTATAAAATATAACTAGACTTCAAAAACTTAAGGTTAAAAAGCTTTCCTCCTTCAGGACATGTAGGCTAATGTAAAAAGAAGATATTAAAAGTTTAAGTAACTTCAGTAAAGTTACTGGAAAGACAAAGAGAGAGGGAGAGGGAGGAGGAAAAGGGGAGGGAGGGAGAGAGATCAAGTATCCAAAATACTGGTGCATACACATAGCACTGTTTAAGACAGAAGGGCTGCAGCATCTTTCTTTGATCTACTCTAATGAATCACTGTAGTTAAACTGTCCAAAATCTAGAATCTAGTCAGTACATAATATAGTCTCTTAATAAAAACCGAATACTTTGAGAAGTAGAAACATAGAAATCACTTGATTTATCCTCTGTCTTTGTACAGGAGAATACTTACATTGTCTCAGAAAGATAATCTGGTTGAATTTTTTTTATCTGTTTCATGTGTTGTTGTTCTAAATAACTTTGTATTTGCAAATGGCCTAACTTTAGATTGTGTCAATTGAAGTTTCCTTGTTATCCCCAAACCTTTTATTATTATAGAAATATAATCCAGTAAAATAATTGTACACTGTCATTAGGCCTTCTTTCCATGAAATCATCTCAACAAGATCCAGGAAACGAGGTTCAAAGAAACAGGAAAAGCCTTTACACACCCAAAAATTCCACAGCTTCCCTCATAGCCCTGTAAAGGTCACTCAATCATATATATTAAATCCTTGTATGTGAACTGACCAAACAAAGCAACAGCCATAATTTTTTATCGCCAGAGGTCTTAGTCTGTCAATCGCATTTCTGGTCTCTGGATTATCTTCCCAGCCTAGAATATAAGACGAGTTAACATAAACACACTCTTCCCACACATGCGTGATACACATCCCTTGTCATCCTCTCATCACTCCCACCCTGCCAACCTCTAACCCTATGCTAACTGCAAAATCCATTCTATCTGTTTCCCTTCCCAAGCTCCTGCATGCTCCTTGGCTGAGAAAGACAATCAACCACGCTGATCACTTCCAGTAAGAATTCATGCCATTCAGTCCTAATTAATCTCTTTGTGTTACCCAGCAGGCATTTTATTTGCCACAGATTGACTACCTCTTTAATTCTTCCTTCTTCCAAATCTTTTCCAGACATCTCAAATTTCTTGATTCATCCTAACCTCCTTTGCTCTCAGAAATTGTTACCATTTACTTTGCCGGGATATAGGCCCTCAATATTTATTTTGATATCAAATTTTGTCTAGATTATCACCTATCCTTTTCTCCCACCTCCATCTCAAAGAGGAACATTCCCAACTTTCCAAAGACTGGTCTCTTCATCCCATTCCTTCCCAGAATTTTTATCTTTCCCTTACAAATACCTACTGCACCACTTCCTCCTTCCTCCATCTCCATTCTTCTTCAATTTCTCTCTATCTTCTGGCTTTCTTCTCATTAGTGCACAGTGAGTGTACTCAATCCACCCATCCAAGCAAGAGAAGTCTTCCATGCACCCTGTTTCTCCTTAAAGAAACCAAAACTCTTTTCATCTTCTGTATCCACCAAATATCCAATGCTCCTGTGACTAAGAAGACTCAACAGCTCTTCCTAGGTTTCCACTCAGGCTCCAAAGCAAACTTATGAATTACCTTAAATTTCTACTTCTCCAACATCTCCCATATAAAATATTTTGCCCAACCACCGGCCAGGCACGGTGGCTCACACCTGTAATCCAGAACTTTGGGAGGCTGGGGCAGGCGGATCACAAGGTCAGGAGTTTGAGACCAACCTGGCCAATATAGTGAAACCCATCTCTACTAAAAAATACAACAAATTAGCCAGGTGTGGTGGCACGCAACTGTAGTCCCAGCTACCCAGGAGGCTGAGGCAGAAGAATCGCTTGAACCTGGGAAATGGAGGTGGCAGTGAGCCGAGATCACGCCACTACACTCCAGCCTGGGCGACAGGGTAAGACTCCATCTCAAAATAGATAGATAGATACATAGATAGATAGATAGATAGATAGATAGATAGATAGATAGATAGATAGATAGACAGACAGACATCTATATCAATATCTTTTACTCAATCATATCAGTTCATCAAAATGTGGACACTGTGCTTGGTCTCAGGAGTTTCAAAGATGAATAAGTAAAAATCTATTCCCTCAGGGGTTCTCACAGCTAAGTAAAGCTCTATCCTACTTTTGCTATTGTTCTTAAATCAATTTCCTCAATTTTACTCCTGCTAATGCTAAGTCCTCTAATCTTTTGTCAGCCTATTACAATCACTGCCTCCACTCTTGCTTCTTCCTCCAAAACCATTCTATGAACTGTCACCAGAACAGTTGTCCTAAAAACACCAGTGGGTCCTGTCCTTTTCTTCTTAAGAAAATTCAGTGGTCACCAACTCCTACAAAAGGCATATGCAAGCTCCTCAGCAAGAGACTCAGGGCCCTCCTGAACTGACTTTAGCCTACCTTGTTCTGTGCCCCTTCACACAGCCCATACAATGGTCTTGGTGAAGTACCCAATATTCTGTAATCATCTCCCCCAAGACTTCTTTGCTACCAGGTATCTCCACAGAGCTGAGTCCTACAACCATGCTATGCTTCCTGGTCCAACTCAAATCAAAACTTTTCTTGAGGCTTTTCCGAATCCCCTACTAGAGACATTTTCTCTCACCCATGTTCTGCCGTCACACTTTCTTTGTTCCTCTACTATGGCACTGATTTCCTTAATATGCCAGCCACAGGCTCAGCATGTACCATGCTATTCCTTCGAACTTTTTTTTTTTCACAGTTCTCAACTAAAACAGGTCAACCTCTCCAAATGCTTTCTTAAATTTACAGATACATCTTCTTTAACCACTTCCTTCTTCCCTTTTTAGTTTTTTCCCAGTTACATCCTTCTCTTACTCATTTAGTTCTTTTTTTAACAAAGGGAAAATGAATATGCCCAGCTGATAAGGCCTCCACTTGTATAACTGAAATCATAAAATGTACTTAGGTCCTTTAGACATAAAAAATTAGAAGTATAAGTTAAAAGATTCATTTTCTAAATTGAAAATGTTCCCAAATCCTCTTTCAAATCTACATGTCTTTCTATATTCTTCTGATTAAGCCTGTCCTTCCTCAAGCAACTGTATTCAAAAAGTGTTTTAAACCAATTTCTATTCAGTTTAAATTATATTCTTGGTTATTTGTATTTGCTGCCAGTTTTATAATAGTATGTTTTCTGTGAGTTATTACAGACACACACAATTTAATAAAACTTAATTCTAACAATCTTATGACATTTATTAGGGAACTAAATATAATTTATCACTCTGTTTCTATGAGAAAGTAGAATCCAGGTTCCAAAAGTCCAATTTACAATGGAACACAACTCATGCGAAAACTGGAGACTTCTTTCCTTGTTTTGCCATATGTTGGAGTCTCCAAAGTGTAGGATAGCAAGAGTATTTGCTAAGATAGTAAAATAAATATTAAAATTCTATTTATTTAGTCTGTTATCCTTTTTAAATTTTACTTTTGCCTTTCTTTTATAATGTTCAAAATGTACTTGTATTATAGTGCATATAATTATGAAATTAAATAAGCTTTCTTGAGGATGACTATGCAGCAGTATTTTGAGGATGAATTGAAGCATACGATAAAAATCTTGGAGAGGATCATTAGAGAGTTTACATGGAGTGATAACAATTTAAACTTTGGAACTTGAAAAGGTGAACTTTTAAAAAGCTTTCTGAAGCCTTTCCCTCCAAAAAAAAAGAAAAAAAAAAAAAGACTGTTTTTAAAAGTCTATCAATATAACACATCTTTTTAGAGATTAAAGCCTATAAAACAATGGTTCTCAACTGGAGCTAAGGAGCACCTGAAGCTTGATTAAAATGCAGATTCTTGGCTCTTACATCCAGAGATCCTAATTCTATAAGTCTGGGATGAAGCCAAAAACGTCAGTTGCCTCAAGGATAGCAGGGTTTCTCAATCTCAACATTACTGTTGATTCTTTCTTGTAAAGGCTGTCCTATCCTATGCATTACAGAATGTTCAGAAGTGCCCCTGACCTCCACTCACTAGATGCTAGTAGCACCCCCATTATGACCATCAAACATGCCTCCAGATATTGCCAAATGTTTCCTGAAGAACAAAATTGTCCCCAGTAGAGAACCAGGATTAGAAACTGTTCAAAGATGACACATTTTGTGAAATGCCATCCTTAATCAAAAGGATAAAATAATATGATAAAAATAGAAGAATACAGATATGTCCAAGTATACATTATGTACATTGAAATAAACTGGCTTCCCAAAATGAAAATCTGACTAGCCTCTATAAGCTACTGACAACTCAGCTAAGCTTCTAAGTCAAAGCTCTTCTTATGTAATTTCAACTTGATTTTCTTCCCAGCTTCTATTTTAGATTATTTTTAATTAACTTCACTGGCATTTTGCAACCTGCTAAGAGAAGTCCGCCTAATAGTCTCAGAGGACTCTCCCATGAGAGGAGAGTGCATTAAATCACATATTATCACATTAAAGTATATTCTAGCATTCAGAGTCCAACGGTCTACATCTTGGCAAATGTAATGTGGTGGGGGTTGGTGGAAAGATACAGGGATGGGAACAAGCTCAAGTGATTCATGATATCCCAAGCCTGTTGTCAATGAATCCAGCCCTATAAAAAAGTTGAACTGACTCTCTACTTCAACTGCATTTATCACAATGGCATACAATATATGTTATAATTTGTGCTTCCACCCTGATTTCTTGCTACTGACTGCATATGAGACCTTGGGCAAGTCACTTAAATTCTTTGGACATCCTTTCCCTTATCTAAAAAATGAGCAGACCAGATTAAATTATTTCTAAAGACCTCTCTAGTTACAAATCTCAAACTTACGAAAGAAGCAACTAATTCAAAGGCTCTTTGGAGCACAGGAGTTCTAGTAACTATTGCACCAAAGGTCAAATACCTACATTTTCAATGTTGTTTTATAACACAAATTTTAAAATACTTAATCAACACAGGAGAAATGGCAATTAGAGGGACCACATAAACAAGAGCCATTCTCTCTTAAAATTAAGTATAATTCAAATGGCTTTTCACGTATCAAGACATGTATACAAGTACTTTGCATGAGAAAGTAAATCAATATTTCACAAGGAAAGTCACAAATAAGAATATAGCTTTAAATTACATGTTTACTTTCTATTTTCTGTAAGAGAGATCACCAATCAGCTGCTCAGAGGCCACATCCAGCCTACAGTTGTGGTTGTTTTGTTTGGCCTGGACAAAATTTGTTTAATTAGTTGCAAACTCTTAAAAATGAAGAGATGATACATACAAATCTGGATTTCCAGTATCACTTGAAATATCTGAAGATACTAACCCACATGGCAACAATTAGCTAAAACTGAGGAATGTTGTTTCCTGATCCATGAGCTCTCCAGTTCCCTAAACTCCCCATTGCTCCATACTGTTTGACATCTATCCTGGTTCTCTCTTACAGCCTGGAGCATGTTAAGCTTGTGTCCCTGCTCTGTAACTATTTTCAAAACACATGGGAAAGATTTGTAATGCTTTTTAATGCTTTCAAAACAATAGAAAAGTTTGCAGAACCACAGCAAAAAGGCAGAAATTTTAAGGAGGGAGAGTATGCGCTTAATATGGACAACCTTTCTAATTCTTAATGTTAATACTAGAATGGGCTGCACTACAGGTTTTTTTAACAAAACACCTAAAAGGATATAGAACTGAATTTTAGACTTGATGTGGAGTTCAGATTAGAGAATCCCTAAAATTACTTTCAACTGTAATGTTCTATGCCTTTGGTTAACAGTATGGATAGCTCATCACAATATAGTACAGTAATAAATGTAGAGCTTGTAAATGTCATTATTAACCTATATATGTATATTTAACTTTGCAGAGATAGACTTGATCATATCCTTCATGTTCCTGAAATAATTTTTTTCTGTTAATTTGTATTTAAAATTCCACTTTTCTTACTGACTTTAATATAAAAAATTTAAAAATTGGGTTTCTATTAACAAAGCAGCCATATCCTACTGAAGAATTATTAAGCTATTCTTCAGAAAGGATGACAAAGAATCCAAGGACAGAAGCAAGAGGATAAAAGAACTTGAGAAAGGGCTTAAGAGTAGAGTGGCCTTCGAGCAAAGCTTCTTCACAAATGTCTTTATCAATAAAACCAACCTAACCAAGCTTCCCTTGAAGCTTTCCTCTACCCATTTGCTCCAAGAATTTCTTTCTTTAAATACACCTTATGAGATCGCCTGTTTAAAATACAGTATTTTAACAAGATTCTGCAGATTCTCTTTTTAAAAATCAACTTTATGTTTAAATTAAATTGATCCCCATTTAAAGAAAGTTTTCAATCAAAGTTAAACTAATAATAATTTTTAAAAATGTCTAACTATGTTGCTAAAGCTAAGGCAATTTTCAGGTAAAATATAACCCAAGAGTTTCTACACTGATAATGTGTGTTGTACCCAACAAATGTGCTACTTCAGGCCATTCTAGATGCCCTGGTTCTTTAGGTCAGATCACATGACACAATCCAGCATTCTAATGCACAGATACAAGTACCACTGCACATTCTCCCAGATGATTTTAAAAATGCAAACTATTAAAGTTGGATATTGTAGATATTAGCTATTTCCAAATCAAATTATTTTCCTTGGGTGTTTGATGTTGATTTTTGACATAAGCCTAGTTTAACAATAGTGATTAGCAGCTCAAGTGTGAGCATAAACAGCCCATCAATGAGTCGATATGACTACTAACAGCATGCCTAATGACAGGAAAACGATTGTGCTGACAATACAATGTGGAGAACATGGGCTGCTTCTGAGAAAACATATGTTTATCATTCTAGTGTTCTGATTTTCTGCAGTTAATCATTTTTATTTTCTCTGTTTAGAAAACGGAGTCACTCATTTAGAGGCAAAAAATAATGATAAATATAATTCAGTTTAATAGCCCTGGGTACCAGAACATTTTAATTTAACCACAGACATTTTCTGCTTTTACCTATTGTGGCTTGAAAGTTAACTCCTTTCCCAATTTTGCTGCCTTAAAAAAGTCTCCCTAAGATTCACTACATTAGTACTAGAAGTGGGAAATAAAGCTATCACATATGCCTAAAATCAAGGATATATGGTAGGTTTTTGAGCACTGGAAAAATTACTTAGTTCTGATATATCAGTGACAGAATTATTTAGCTCAAAACCATCCTTAGAGTAAAATGCATTAGAAGTTTAAGAACTTTCCTCTCTGTCACCAATGGAAATCTGAAGTATATTGCCTTCAAGAGAAGAAAAGTTCAACTCGTTTAGAAGCTTGTTATGGAAGTTTCCCAGACGCAAGAGTATTTTATAGGCTGTGTGTGTTTACACTTTGGAAGAACACAAAGAAGCTAATTCATTCTTGGAAAGTGTTTCTTATAAACGTTGTTTATTTCAAAACAAACCAGTTACTGAAAACATGCATAAGCCATTCCAAAGCTATTGGTCACAGAAAACAGAATTATCAACTGGGTCTTAGAGGAGCCAACAAGAAACAGAAAGATGAAACGGAGTGAGTGCAGGCTTGTTCAGAGAGCTGGGGCAGTCCTGGACCTGCTGAAGAGACCTAGAGGAGAAGCGCTTCAGAACTTACACATTGAGCCTTAGGCCCAAACATGCATATGCTTAAGAAAGAAGCAATCCTGTCATCCTGTTTCTTCGCAACCAAAGGAAGGGGGAGTGGAGGGACCAACGGATCCCGCCCTCTTACCCGGTTGTTGATCTAGGGAAAGGATCCTGAAGAACTTGCCTGAGTAACGCGAACTGTGCAAAAGTTCTCAACTATGAGGTGGGAGCCCCTCCTCACAGCACTCCACCTACCCCCATCTGTACACGTGTGAGCAAACTGAAAAAGGCAACAACGACAAAGAAGCTTGCCACTGGCAAGCGCGCACTCACCCTGGGCTGTGGAGCCCAGCCGGCCGCCGCCCGCCT
>NW_012114744.1:227337-255849 GCF_000951035.1 Colobus angolensis palliatus | reverse complement strand
TCCCGCCTCCCTCCGGCTCAGCCCAGACGCCGCAGTGGCGGCAACTGCGGCAGCGGTGGCGGCTCTGACTCCGCGCACTCCGCCCCCTCTTTCCAGCCAGCTCACTCCAGCCGGCTCCCCTGCAAGGGGGCCTTCCCCCTCTCTGCCTCTCTTTCCCCCCTTCCACTCCTACACTCCTGAAACACTTCTCCCTCTGTTGCTCCTTTTCATCACATCCGGAACGGGGAGGCCTCGAACTCTCGGCTGGTGGCCCCGAGGCTGAGGGCGGCGCGACCCGGGCTTGGCCGAGCGATCCCTAGCGCCCTGCGCTGTCTGGGTCAGGAGGCCAGAGCCGGCCTGGGCTGGCGCGAGCTCCCCACCCGGGCGCTGCGCCTTCCCGGGGCTGGGAAAGAGGAGTGAATGGGCAGGTCCCTGGCTGCCCAGACGTCTCCCCACCCCGTCCAAAAAGTCACCTCATCCTTTCTCCTTATTCCTGCCCCTAGACAGACGGAGGCTTTGGGAATATCCTGAAGAAAACCTTTAGGGTGGACAAGGAGAAACGAAAACACTATTACAGTATCGAACTTCCCTGGTGGGATAGACGAAGCGTGCGTTTGAAACCTTGACCCATGGGTTGAACGTTTACTCACTTCATCTCTGGCTTCTAAATTACTCTTCGGTCAAACAGGGTTCCTGATCAGGTAAAACCAGTTGCAGCTGCACGAATCCGCTGGAGGAATCCAGGCAAACAAGATTGGCACCCTTGTGGATGCCCTGGTACTGGCCCCAGCCTGGCCTATGGCAAGCTGAATGCCTCACTGGATCAGTGGTATCTGAGGGGAGATAAACTTGCGGTCGGAAGTAAAAAGCTGATCAATTTTCCGTTTATAAATGAGACATTCTGATTGTAGCTTAATCTGATGAGCCGAGAATAGCAAGTGTAAAGTAATTTACAGATATATAGTACTTTAATGGTATACTCAGATAACTTTTGCTCTTTATTTCATTTTGAGTGAAATGCAGAATTCATTTGTAGAAAGCTAGAATGAACTCATTCTTCAATTCTCTTGGACAAGCCAGGAATCACAGTAACGTTATCAAAATTGAAGAAAATGTACATTGGATTCATTGTCTTTCTAGGTGCATCGTTAATAATATCCCAAAAATTTCATTTCTTCAGAAAGCGCATTGGAATTGATTCCAATTGTTTACAATGATTTGTTACCTATGAAGAGACAGTGCACTCTAACTTGATTTCAATGATCATAAAAAAGACAGCCTTTGGCCGGGCGCGGTGGTTCACGCCTGTAATCCCAGCACTTTGGAAGGGTGAGGGGGGTGGATCACCTGAGGTCAAGAGCTCGAGACCAGCCTGGCCAACATGGTGAAACCCCATCTCTACTAAAAATAGAAAAAAGTAGCTGGGCATTGTGGCAGGCACTGGTAATTCTAGCTACTGGGAGGCTGAAGCAGGAGAATCCCTTGAACCCAGGAGGCCAAGGTTGCAGTGAGCCGAAATCGTGCCATTGCACTCCAGCCTGGGCGATAAGAGCAAGACTCCACCACAAAAAAAAAAAAAAAAATAGCTTTCAAAGTTGCTGATGACAGTCATTCAGACCATACTCCCCAAAAAGACAAATGGCATTTTGCCCCATGACCCATAACTAACATTTTTTTTTCATGTGGAGATTTCAGAAATGGTATGAATTCAAGTGCATTAACTCTCTTGAAAACTTGTCTAGGAGCCTGGACTATTTGGAATTTGTGTGATGGAAGCAGATCAATTCTGAAGATGACTTCATCACCACCAGAGAACAAACATTTAGGACGTCTCAGAGCCAACTGTAGCATCATCTGCACTCAAAATTTACCTGCTCTGGAAAATTCTGTTTTATCCCTGTACCATTCCTTGCCCTATTTTTAAAATTCTCTCACAAAGATGTTAAGGTGCAATAATATAAAGAAGTTACAGCTTTCTTCTAGAAAGTCATAATCAATGATAAATATTTGTTCACTTAATTTCACACAGTCCTTAATATTGCACACGTGGTGGTTGATTCCATAGATATTCCTTAAATTAAATTTTAAAATCTTACTCTTTAATGGAGAAGACACAAAATTAAAATAACATTAGGAGCAAATGAGAAGCTATAGGGTACAATCACCAAGGTTGTCAAATACTGTACCTCTTTCAGCTGTGTGACTTTGGACAGTTAGTCACCCACTCTATATACCTTGCTTGCCTCATAATATGAGAATGAAATTCTTCATAGAGTTTCTTTTTGAGCACTAAGTAAGGTAGTTTTCCTATAGAATTTGGAAGACTGTCAAATAAGGGAAAAAGTGTTCAAAAGTATCAACTGTTACTACTATTTACACAGAAGCATCTTGAGGGGTAAAGCTTAGCATGACATAATGACTGTATCAGGGTCATATCAAAATACCAGGTTGTCATGCCATGCACCTGACGCAAATGAACTCAATGAATTCTTTCATCTGCCCATCTGCCCTATAAGTAAATTGCCAAGATTGTACCTTCAGGATTAGAACTCAGGTCTGTCTCTCTTGCAGGCTATCCTGTATCCCTAGATAACTCAGGTCTTCCTTCTGGAGGATCTAGAAGTGGTCTTAATGCCATTAGCCTGGTGTCTGATAGGCCAGGAGTTAAGTGTGGGCTCCTGAGTGTCCCTCACACCTCCCATTTCCCACATCCCTGGCTGCACTTGTTCTGATTGCTTAGTTTGTTTCCTGACAAGCACTCCCGTATGTTCATCTCTCATTCTTTCACTCAGTGTCATGAACTAAGTTCGTGTTTCCCCAAAATTCGTATGCTGAAATCTTAGCCCCTAATGTCACGGTGTTAGTAAGTGGGGCCTTAGGTTATAAGAGTGGAGCCCTCATGAATGGAATTAATGATCTAACAAAAAGACACAAGAGGCCAGGTGTGGTGGCTCACACTAAGGCAGGGAGACTTTTTGAGGCAAGCACTCTAGGACCAGCCTGGGCAACATACAAAGACCCCATCTCTACAAAATTGTTTTTAAAAAATTAGCAGGGCATAGTGGCACACTCCTGTAGCCAGTCACTCTAGAGGCTGAAGCAGGAGGATCACTCAATCCCAAGAGTTGGAAGTTACCGTGAGCTATGTGGGATACTGCACTCCAGTTTGGCAACAAAGCAAGATCCTGTCTCTTAAAAAAAACAGACACACAAGAGTTTCCCAAGGCCCCACCTTCTAATACTATCATCTTGATGATTAGGATTCAATATATGAATGTTGGGGGACTACAAACATTCAGACTCTACAAAGGGGAGACATATTTTCTAAGTTACTATTTATAAAAGCCACTCTGGTATTATGCAGAAAATTGTTTGGAGGACTGAGAGTGGATCTAGGGAGTCCAATTTGGAGGCAAGGGCTGATGCTGGCAGAGGGAATGGAGCCAAGTAGATAGGGATAAAGGATGAGGAAGCTAGAGGAATCGAGAGCAACTGCCAGCTTTCTGCATCTAGGTCGATGATGCTGGTACGACCTACAGAGATGAAAACATTCAGGAGAGACAGTTTTTGGGGAAAGCTCCTGAGCTAATCATGTAAATGATGCAGCATGTGTGAGACACCCAATTGGAACTGTCCTACATAGGCTGCTGGACATGGGACTGGATTATAAGCATATAAATGGTACTTTACTAACCAGGAGGTTATCAGAGTGCCCAAGGCAACTGCGCAGAGTAAAAGGTGCCCTGGAACTCAATCCACATGTATCCTTACTTGCCTCTCTCACTTTCTCCACATCCTTCCCAGTGATATAATACTATTATCTGCTTGGCTTGGAGAACCACTACTGTTTAAGTACTACTACTGTCAGTGTCCCACTTGCTACCCCAGATCCCCCTGGGTTGTCTTTATTAAGCTAGATTTTTCCATGTCTTATGCTATCTTAATCTGGGTGGGTGGAAATTCTCCAGGGGTATCAGCTTGCTGGTGAAACTCAATGCCCTAGCCTGGATCAATCCCCCTGCCTTTGAAATTCTTGTGTGCCTTACAACCATTCCTGCCTAGTGATGTGCACATACACTAATGATGATATAATAGTATGTGAACACATTGTGAAAGAGGTCTGACATGAGCTAAGCAAATGAAATAAAGAACTAATTAAAAGAGTTTATAAAGCATCCTTATGGACTACTTAATCTTCATCATTCATTCATTAAACATTCATCAAACATTTATTGTGCATCTACTATATAGTAGGCCACCTATTAGGCTCTGGAGATAAAGAAATTTGATTTGATGTCTTGAAAAGTGGCTAAATTAGTTTTCACTTGGGCAAAGGCTTATTTGCCTAGTAAAGTCAAAATTAATCTCCTTACATAGATATCTAAACCAGAGGTCTACAACTGGGGTGTGTAATTGTAAGGGCATTCTAAGGGATGCCCAGACAATCTACTGAAATGTGGGCAGAAAATATTGGAGTGAGCATTTATATATGTTTTTATGTTATAATTTTTAATTTCTATTTTTGAGTATCTTTTTATACAGTGTATTGTGCATTTGTACTAAAGTACTTGGGTATGATTTATAAGTAAACATACATTAAGGGTTCACATTCAAATACCCTCTTTGTTTAAAAAAAACTTTTTACCTTTAAAGAGTCATTCCCAGATTATATCAAGGGTAGTTTTTCTGGAAAATATATTTACCTCATTTATGTTAGAAGCAGGACTTTAGCAATCTCCAAACCCAATGACCTAGAAACCAGGAAATAACAACAACATACTAAATACCTAAAATAACCTTCACGATGTTCAGAAAATGACAACACAAAAGACATAATCCTTCTCAAATCTTACTTGTTCCTTTGTGAATACACACCTCTAATCAAACTTTATTTTCCATTGTTTCAGCTCACAGTGTTTTAGAAGAAGAAAACTTAGGGCGCAGGGACATGGAGGGGAAGGGATTAGCTAAGGGAGCTATTAGGTCAGAAAAACTGACAGCAGGAGAGATGATAGCTGACAGACAACGAAGATACAGGAAAATAAACATGTTGTAACAACGCCTTTGTGAATTCAGCTTCGTGAAATAGTCTATGCTCCTAATGAGAGCCTGAGTCATTAAGGAAAGAGTCAGTTAGTTATATGAGTGCTATATTCTGATTTTAGGGGATCAAGTCAATCTTTTTACATTCCAGGAAAACTTTTTCAAACATGTTCAAAAATTCCTTTAAAAATGGGTTGCTACTTGAGAGAGTAAATTCCACAGAATAACAATTTTACAGCTGCAAGGGGAATTAGTAATCATAATTCCAGGCCAAGCTGTCTTGATCGCATTGCTCTACGTCCTAGTACTGTGTCAGGTGCAATCAGGTGCAGGGGAGGTCAGGTGCACAGGTTTCCGGAAGCCTGCTCTTAGAGTAGAGCACTTTCTTCCTTTTCTCCATAATGTATTAGTCCTTCTCTTAAATTTTAACTGAAACAACTGGTTCTTCTGCTTTTTAAAAGTTTAAAAATCACCAGTTTTGCCCAACTCCTTCATTTAATGTGTAAAAAAAATACAAAGACATAAAGTTTACTCACTAGGTTCAACGAACATATGTGGAATGTTTACTATATGTCAAACCACATGCCAGACACTAGAGTTTCAAGTGTAGAAGAAACACTGTTTTAGTCTTCTGAGAATTCATGGTCTATAAGGCCAGAGGCAGAAGAAGGCAGCCATGTAGCAGCAGAACAGTCACCCAAATACTTACCATACTGCAGGAGCAAAAAGGAAGTAGCACCTACCTAACTCAGCTCAGGCGTAGGTGGGGAGAGTCAGGGTACATTTTAGAAAGAAGATAATACCAAATTGAGTATTGTCGATGAGTAAGTTTGCCTGTCAAAGAAGTTAGGGAATTCCAGATAGAAGTAACACTTACAAAGACAAAGAAATACGAAAGCCCCAGAGAAGTTAAATGACTTGGCAAAGGTCAGTTCATGGATTAATTACAGAGCCAGTCTTAGGATCCTAAATTTCTTGTCATCGAGGCTTCTTGCTCCAGCTACCTGGATAATGCATGTAAATGAATCCATCATTTCTCAGTGATGGCAAAGTAAGGTCATGCCTGTTGTTATATTTTTAAGTTCCAAAGATTTTCTGTTGTGAATGGGTAACCGAAGAACCAGGCATAAAGTCTCCTGTTGCTGAATTAGTCCTCTCCAAGGTCTCAGTTAGTGTCCCTTTCAGTTGGCTGACTTCTCTGGCCTGGGGCACTGGCTTTCAGGGTCTCTCCTTGCTGTCACTGTACTTTCCTTCTTGTGTTTTAAAGGAAGGGAGGGAGATGTTAAGGCATACAGTGGCACTTGTCAGATAAAAGCAACATGACTGAAGACAGAAATGAGAATGGTCATAACATATGCAGTAGACAATAAGTAGACATTTGCTTCATACTAAGAAACTGAACCTAGATATACCAGGAGAGTAAAAATTGTGAAAAATTTTCAATACAAGGAGCTCCTGAAAATAATGACCGATCTGCTGAAACTACAGTTGAAAATAATGTCAGCATGATGATCTTGACAAAAATGTTTAAAATGGTGTAGAAGATGAGGATTCTTTGTTACTATAATCCCTAAACTCATTTAAATTCTCAAGTAAAGAAAAAAAAATCATCTCTGACATTTGAATCAGTGCGCCCATTTCTCTAAGTTTTGTATTAAGAAATGCATGCTAAATTTAAAAAGCAGGATTGCAACAAAACTACAGTCATGAGCAACATAACAATGTTTCAGTCAACAATGGATGGCATATATGACAGTGGTCCCATAAGATTGTAACAGAACTGCTTTATGCAGGTATACCAGTTTTTATCTTTCATGCCATATTTTTACTCTACCTTTTTGTTGTTGTTGTTTAGATATACAGATACTGACCATTGTGTTACAATAGCCCACAGTTCTCAGTAGAGTAGCATGTTGTACAGGTTTTTATTCTTTCCTTCCCTTTTCCTTCCCTTTTCTTTCCTTCCTTCCTTCCTCCTCTCTTTCTTTCTCTCTCTCTCTCTCTCTCTCTTTCTTTCTTTCTTTCTCTCTCCCTCTCTCTCTCTCTCTCTCTTTCTTTCCTTCTTTCTTTCATATGGAGTCTTGCTCAGTCCCCCAGGTTGGAGTGCAGTGGCATGATCTCGGCTCACTGCAACCTCTGCCTCCCAGGTTCAAGCAATTCCCTGCCTCAGCCTTCCAAGTAGCTAAGATTATAGGTGTCTGCCACCATGCCTAGCAAATTTTTGTACTTTTTAGTAGAGGCAGGATTTCACCATCTTGGCCAGGCTGGTCTTGAACTCTTGACCTCGTGATCCACCTGCCTCAGCCTCCCAATGTGCTGGGATTACAGGTGTGAGCCACCACGCCTGGCCTGTCGTACAGGTATATAGCCTAGGATCAGTAGAGTATACCATGCCACATAAAGGTGTAGCAGGCTATATTATCTAGGTTTGTGAACGCTATAATGTTCACACAATCATGAAATCAACCAGTGACACATTTCTCAGGACATATCCCCACCAATTAAGCTATGCATGACTGTATGTTGTTCACCCAAGCATGGGACCTATAATGAACTCTAGGAAAAAGTCAAGGTTTCCTAAATATCCTTCCACCTCCCATCCTTCTTCTCTCTCCTACTTCAAACAGCCCCTGTCTGTCACCCCAGCACCTGCAGCTCTATATTCTTTTCTTGCTACCATAGGTTCTCAACTTTAGACAGTGTGCAAATCTGGGCCAAGCATTATAAGAAATAAATTTGATTTTACATGTTAAATACAAATATATGAATAACTCATGATCTTTTTAATTCTACCAGCAACAATTATGTCTCTATCTTCATAGACCCTTAAAAATGAACTTAGGCCCACAGGGAGACATGGAGATGTTATTTATTACCACACTACTTGTGTGGCAGGGAGTTGAAGTCAACCTAGGCAGCCATGCTTGGGAAAGCAGGAAGTTGATTATGTAGATGAAGAGCATGGGGTATTGTGTAGCTATTAGAAGGAACAGATGATAAACACATGTAGAAACAAAGTAGATCTAAAAATGATACTTAGTGAAATGTGCAAGAAGCAGAATGTAATTTTTGTTCAGCACCAATTAATAACTAAAACTATGTGCAGGGAAAACAGAGCACATTTTATAAGAACACACACAAACAAGAATGTGCATAAACATCTGAGAATGCTAACCTATGAGGAGACAAAGAAGAGAGTGGAGACTGGGAATTAGAGAGAGCAAACAAATATATGCAGACAAACATAGGTATAAAAAGGGAGACATTGCACAGACCAGTGAAGATAATGTACCATATATGAAGGTGCTGATTAACTCAACTGTGCTCTAGGGGTTCAAAATAATGACTATGACCATCATTATGACAACTTTTACTACTACTACCACCATCACCGCCAAAAATCATCATCATCATAATGAAAGTGTTACACCAATTTGTATTGATAGATTATCAGGTAATGTAATAAAATTATCAGAATAAATGAAGATGTTGTAGGGATATACATTGGGGGAGGAGTACTTTACACATATCCCTAAAATACCTAAAATTAGGGAGAAGCAACTACTTAGTTTGGCTTTGTTTCAGATCAGCAGCGCTAGCAAATTTTGGTTGAAACAGCAAATCTATACAAAGGTTTTGTTTGTTTGTTTGTTTTTGTTTTTTACCGAAGCTCCCCCAGGTTGAGCATCCCTAATCCAAAAATTTGAAATCTAAAATGCTCCAAAATCCAAAGAACTGACATGACACCACAGTGGAAAATTTCACACCTGACCTCATGTGACAGGTCACATATATTATTAAAATTATTACATAAAATTCTCTTCAGGCTACATGTATGAGGTCTTTATAAAACATAAATGAATTTCATATTAAGACTCAAGTCCCAGCCCCAAGATATCCATGATGTATGTGAAAATATTCCAATATCTGAAAAAATCCAAAATTGAAACTGTTTTTGGTCCCAAACATTTTGAATAAGGGATACTCAACCTGTATAGACTGTGGTAGTGAGCTGAATGGTGGCTCATTAAAAGATATGTCCATGTCCTCAGAACCTGTGAATGTTACCTGTTTGGGTAAAGAGTCTTTGCAGATGTAATTAAGTTAAATATTGTGAGATGAAGAGATACTCCTGGATTACCCAGGTAGGCCCTAATTTCAGTGGCAAATATCCTTATAAGGGGCACACAGAGGAGAAGACAGACATAGAGGAGAAGGTGATATAAAGATGGACACAGAGGTTAGAGTTAAATGGCCACAAGCAGAAGAAGCTGTCTCACCATTAGAAATCAGAAGAGTCATGGAGTGGATTCTCCCCTAGGGCCTCAAGATGGAGGACGGACTTACAACACCTCAATTTCAGACTTCTGGTCTCTATGATTGTGAGAATAATTTTTTGTTCTTTTAAGCTACAAATTTAGGGGTAATTTGGTCCAGTGGCCAGAGGAAACCAATACAACTTGTCTTCAGGAATAGTGAAATTGAGACTATTTAGACTCAATGTGCTGTTCTTTCCCTATCAAGAAGAAAAGTCATCTTACTCTTGAATTCCTGAAGGAACGCAGTCCTTTCATCAAAAAAAACTTTTCTTGAGGCTGACATATGTCTGTCCCAATACCTCTGCAGCTCCAGCCCATCTCTTAGCATTCATTGTAATCACTCCCATGTACAAAGTCCCTTAAAATGTACACACATTTTTTAACCACACATCATTCAATTTTATCCTTGGGATAACACTATGTAACTGGTATTAATGTATTGTCATCTCCACTCTATAAGTTAAAAAGTTTGGACTTTAACTGAAATTCACATCTAATTATTCATCAGATATATATTGAGTGCATACTGTACACCAGACTTCCTGTTAGGTCCAAGCAATACAGCATTCATTTGGTCAACAACAGAGATTTGTTGCTTTGCAAACACTGGAATAAAGTGGGAAAGAAAGCTGATGTTTTCTGGCTCTATAAAGTTTAGTCATGAGGCAGATAGACATTAATCAAGTAATCACACATGTAAATATGTAAGCACAAAGAGTGTTCAGTGATGAAAATGATGGAATGCTATGAGACTGTGTAGGAGGCACATAGAATTAGAGACAGAGGACCAGGCACTGTAGCTCATGCCTGTAATCCCAATACTTTGGGAGGCTGAGGTGGATGGATCACTTGGGGTTAGGAGTTTGAGACGAGCCTGGCCAACATGGTGAAACCCCGTCTCTACTAAAAATACAAAAATTAGCCAGGTATGCTTGCACGTGCCTGTAATCCCAGCTACTCGGGAGGCAGAGTCAGGAGAATCATTTGAACCTAGGAGGCAGAGGTTGCAGTGAGCCGAGATCGCACCACCGCACTCTGACCTGGGCGAGAATGAGACTCTGTCTCAAATATACATACATACATACATACATACGAGACAAAGTCCCTGCTCTAATAGAACTTAAAAGTAGAGTAGGGGAAAGGGCCAAGTAAAGAGAAGATTAAGATATAAAGAGAAGATTAAAATAAGATTTTCATCTTAAAAAAGATCTTCGTGGAAGATTCATACAATGAGGTAAGAGTCAGGTTCTGTGGAAGGAAGGAAGAGGCAGCACGAAATCCAACCTGAAGACAAAGGAATTTGAGAAATAAAATGGGTTTGGAGAAGACATCCTGGTTGAGTAGGTGTTAATCATGGAAAGAAGGAAAGGAAGGGAAAAGAATGCAGTGTGTGCAAAGATACAGGAGAAGACAGAAGTAAGACATTCAGAAAACAAATCTCATGCCTGCTCTCTTGTATTTCTTAAAACGCGTATCAAAATAGGGCATTTATACATTCCAGAAGTTTTAAGTTCATCTCAGAATTCTTTTATAGGGCTTTACTCTCTAACAATGAGACCATTCATGCAATTTCCCCCTAAGTCATCAGACAAAAACCCATTTGAAGTATGTCCAAGATACCCTTGGCTGCATGTTGCTGGCAAAAATTCACATGACAGAAAACAACAACAACAACAACAAAAACCCAGTATTCTTAGAAAGCTTACATGTATTAACATCATAAACTGAACCACCAATATTAGAATAGTGTTGCTTCACTTCATAGGTTCCATAGTGTTGTTAAACTGTGACCTCGGCTAGAGGCCCTTGGTCCATCTCTTTTTATCCTATACTCTTTATCTTTTAGTTTCTGAAGAGCAGACAAATCTCTCCTGGGTCTCTCAGTAACCAGGAAACTGGTATTTTGAAAGCCCACTAGTGAGTAAGAGATAATTTTTTTAACAAAAGAAGGAGAGTGGTGCTTATAAAGGTATAATTATTAAACTATGTCAAAAGAAATATATAAGCCATGTAAAACATAAACATAAATGCCAAAGATTATAAAAAGGCAAGGTTAAAACTAACCATTACAAAATGAAACCATTCGATTTACAGTTGCTGAAATGACTTTAGAATATCTCATTTGGTATGCACTCACACCCACAGTACTCTTCTCTTAGATACTGACCGATGGACATTGTCTGTGATTGCTCAGTGTTACAGAGACTAAATCTCTTTCATACAAAGGAGCTGATGCCTTCCACATCAGACAGAAGCAACTTCTTAGAGCCACTCAGATTTTTGCCTTCTGATAAATCAGTCCTGGTAGAGAGTCTGAGATTTTCTCAATTTCACTTTTGTAAAGGCATTTTAAAAATTAAGTGTAACTTTCAAAAGTAAGCATAACTACCTTCAAAACAAGGCTATTGAGGATTCTTCAACTCAAATTATGATTCTGATTTTTAGGTCAGCATAAGGAACATAAATAACTTTCTTTCTTCAGCTTTGCTAAAGTCATGCTTTCCAAGACTCAATGGTTCTTATATCAAGGAGCAACATCCCTCTCCCGGTCCCACTCCTCAGTCAGTATAGACAATGGAACAACAGGGAAAGACAAGACTTTTGATTAATTAGAAAATCCTAAGCCTTAATCCAAGGGTAAACTGAAATATTATAGGAAAACAACCAGCAGTTTGAGATATTTCCTTATTGGCATTGGACCCAAAGCAACAGATATATGAAAAGTAGCACATATTTAACTGAGACAAAATGAAGAAAATTCATCTTTTCATCTTGGTGAATATAACGTCATTCTTTTGATTTCTTAAAATTCTTCCAAAAAAATGATAAACTCTACTTAAAAGAATCTTGCTTTCAGAATTATGGATAATATGAAAGCTTAACTCATACAATATATTAATAAAAACATTTATCTATGAACATGTAGTTTCATGATTTCAATAGAAGACAAATGGAAATTTCCAAATATTGTATAAAATATACATATTTTTTAAAGTAGAAAAAAATTTCAAATTATTTTGTTATCCTACATGTTTTAAGTGCATAATAATAGTAGTGTAATTAATAAATTCCTTAAAATCAATGCCTTTTAAAAATCTTCTTTAAATTAAATAATTCTTTTCAGTGTTCTGAGATGAGCTCTTTCATTGACATATCAGGCCAATAAGTAATTAATTTTTCATACAACCAAATTATATCTATAGAAACTATTAAAATACATAATACACAAATTTATATTTCTGAAAATGATACCATCAACTTAAAAAATCTAGTTAATTCACAGTAGCCAAGATTTAAAAGCAACCTAAGTGTCCAACAGACAAATGGATAAAAGATAATATAGTACTCCATATACAAAATGGAGTGCTATTGAGTCATAAGGAGCATGAGATCCAGTCACTTGCAACGACATGGATGAAACTGGGGAATTATGTTAAGTGAAATAAGTCAGGCACAGAAACTCAAGCTTCACATTTACTCACTTATTTGTGGGAGCTAAAAATTAAAACTATTGAATTCATGAAGATAGAGAGTAGAAGGATGGTTACCAGAGGCTGGGAAGGGTAGTGGTGGGGGTGAAGGGATAGGGCATGGTTAATAGATATGAAAATATAGATAAAATGAGTAAGATCTATTTGATTGCACAGCAAGGTGACTACAGTCAACAATAATTTTTTGCACATTTATAAATAACTATGAGTGAATTGGATTTGTTTATAACACAAAGAAAGAACAAATGCTTGAGATAATGAATGCCCCATTTATCCTGATGTGCTTATTACACATTGTATGCCTGTTTCAGAACATTTCATGTACTCCTTGAATATATACCCCCACTGTGTACCCACAAAAATTAAAAATTAAATAAATAAAATGCACTGCATTCCTTCTTAAGTAAAAAAAATCAAGTTAAATTACTTTATGTAGGTCATATTACCTTTAGTACTTAATTTTACAAATTTTAGTGGAAATGTAATAATTTATGACTCTGAAAGATTTTCTTCCCATATCAATATTTATATTATACAACTATCTGATATATATATTACATGATATATACATGTAATGATAATATACAAATGATAATATACAAATTTATATGATGCTATATTATGATAATATACAAATGATAATATATAAATTTATGATGCTATAGAGAAAATACAGCAATCTTTAAATGTATCTTCACATTACACAGTTGTTATATATGTTACATATGTTATATATATGTTATAACACATATATAACAACTGTGTAATATGAAGATATATTTAAAGATTGATAACATATATATACGTTATCATTAAGACATTATGGTAACATTAAGGTAAAATAACTCTTACTGAAGTTCAGAAAATATAATATTCCTTGAAATAGTATATTATACTATTATATTACACTATTATACAGATACTAGGTAAGTATCTCCTTACCTAGACACATTATTAAGTATCTTACCAGGTAGCATTCCAAGATAATCTTTAATGATCCTCACCTCCTATGTAGCTAAACTCAGTAACTTACTTCTAATGAGTACAATAAGGCAAAATCATGAAATATTTCTTCTAGGATTAGATTACAAAAGCCTGAATGTTTCATCTTGTATGCTTGTGCTCTCTTGCACTCTCTTGCTCTCTCTCTATCTCTCTGTCTCTCTCCCCCTAATGTTGGCACTTACTCTCTCTGTCTTCTTTACAGCAAGGAACTGAGGGTGACTTTCAGCCAATAGCCCTTGAAGAAGTGAATCCTTTTGAAAACCCTATGAGTAAGTTTAGAAAAAAATCCTTCCCTATTTGAGCCTTCAAATGAGACCACAGCCTGCTGACAACTTGATTTCGGCCTGTGAGAAACCCTGAAGTAGAGAACCTAGCTAAACCTTGCTTAGATTCCAAACCCACTGAATCTATGGAATATCAAATGGGTGTTGTTTTAAGCCACTAAATTTTGGAGTAATTTGTAATGCAACAATAGATAACCAATATAATCATTTAGTCACTTGTCTCTATCTAAATCTGCAGTGTACAATAGAACATCATTCAGAACTATAAGGAGAGAGCTTTAGCCTTGGCAACTGTCTGATTGCCCAGCACTTATGCTGACATTTCCGAAGCAGAGGACCATTGTTCCTTTACTTCTAAATCCAAATAAATACAGGAGTTATCTTTCAGTCTATTTCATGATAAATGTGTACCTACTTTACTAGGGTCTGAATATTTTCCATCATACCTATGAATAGATAAGTGAATTTTTCTACCCCCATAAAATATCAGATATTCTGATATTTTAACTGAGATATGAGTAATATGTAAGAAAATGAACAGAGCATAAATGTTTAATTTGATAAGTTTTGAACAATTGTATATATCTATTTAACCACCACCCAAAAAGCCATGGAATATTTCCATTACCCTAGAAAATTTATTCTTGCATTTTTTTTGTCTGTCACTATTTCTTTCCACTCAACTTTCCAACTATAAATTATCTAATTTCTATCAACATATATTAGCTTGCCTTAAGTAGATTTTATATAAATGCATTTAAACACACTGTGTAGTGCTTTGTGTCTGGATCACTGAGCTTAACATTATAATTTTTATATTTATTCATGTTGCTGCCTGTATTAGTAGTTTCATTTTCTATTGCTGAGATTATTTCATTTAAGTGGATATACTACTATTCGTTTATTCATTCATCTGCTGTTGGGCATTTGGGTTATTTAAAGTTTTGCCTATTATGAATAAATCTACTATAAATATTCGAGGTCAAGTCTTTGTGTAAATATATGTTTTTATTTGTGCTTGGAAAGTACCTGGGGGCTGATTTCTTTGTAAGCATGTAGATAACTTTTTGAAAAACTGTCAGTTGTTTTCCATTTTATAACCACATTAGAAATTTTAGAGAGTTCCAGTTGCTTGACATCTTTGGTAACATTGCATCTTTTCAGTAGTATTTATCTTAGCCATCATAGTAGGTAAAAATGATGTCTCGCTGTGGTATTAATTTGAATTTCTTTGATAGATAATGAGGTTATGCACTTTTTCATGTGTTTATTGACCATTCATATATATCTTGTTGATTTTTAAGTTGAGTTGCTTGGAGTTTTATTGCCATATATGTATGTGTGTATTATATATGAAATATTGGATATAATATTGTAATTATACAGTATATGTCTTTTATTTTGATGTATATACTGTGAATATTTTTCCCAGATAGTAGCTTGTTTGTTGATTTCTTGACAGCGTCTTTTGATGAGCCAAAATGTTAAGTTTTGATAATGTCCAATTACCTCTTTTTAAATGTTATGGTTTATGCTTATCTTAGCCTGTTCAAGAAATTTTTGTCAGCTTTAAGGCTGTGAATTTTCTTTAAGAACTTCATGGTTCTGATTTTTAAATTTAGGTTTATGATCTATCTCAATTGTTCTTTCTGGGCATGTTAATTGAGGTAGGAGTCTCGATTAACTTTTTTTATATATAGACATTCAGTGGTTCCAGCAAAATGTGTTAAATACGTCTCTTTCCCTCATCCAGTGAATTTGCCAGTTTTGTCAAACCTCAGCTATAAATCAATGGGTCTGTTTCTGGACTCTAGCCTGTTCCATCAATTATTTTTCATTACATGAATTCATTACATGTAGAATTCATTACATAATACCACACCATATCTCTAGTTTTACTGTAAGCATTAAAGTCATATAGTTCAAGTCTCCCAGTATTTTTTTCCAAAACTGATTTAACTGTTTTAAGTGCTCTAACTTTTCATATGAATTTTAGAATGATTTTGTGTATTATGTATTTCTTAAAAACAGCCTTTAGAATGATCTTGCGTATTATGTATTTCTTGAAAACAGCCTTGTGTATTAACTTACACAATTGCAAGGTGGTGACAAAGAAATTTGGTGAAGAGATATATATGAATGGATCTCTCTGGGTGGCCAAAAACTGTGAAGATATTTATATCCTATGTGAGTGCTCACCAATGGGTGACATCGGCAGAGGAGAATTTTAATAATCAAGTGGATAGAATGACTTGTTCTGTGGACACCAGTCGTCCTCTTTCCCCAGCCACCCCTGTCATTGCCCAGTGGGCCCATGAAAAAAGTGGCCATGATGGCAGGGATGGAGGTTGCACATGGGCTTAACAACATGGGCTTCCACTCGCCAAAGCTGATCTGGCTACAGCCACTGCTGAGTGCCCAATTTCCCAGCAGCAGAGACTAACACTGAGCCCTCGATATGACACCATTCCTCAGGGTGATCAGCCAGCTACTTGGTGCAGGTTGATTGTACTGGACCTCTACTAACATGGAAAGGGCAGAATTTTGTCTTTACTTGAATAGACAATTACTACTCTGGACATGGGTTTGCCTATCCTGAACACAATGCTTCTGCCAAGACTACCATCCATGGACTCATGAAATGTCTTATCCACCATCATGGTATTCCACACAGCATTGGCTCTGACCAAGGCACTCATTTTATGACTAAAGAAGTGCAGCAGTGGGCTCATGCTTATGGAATTCACTGGTCTTACCATGTTCCCCATCATCCTGAAGCAGCCGGATTGATAGAACAGTGGAATGGCCTTTTGAACTCACAATTACAATACCAACTAGGTGACAATACTTTGCAGGACTGGGGCAAAGTTATCTAGAAGGCCATGTATGCTCTGAATCAGCGTCCAATATATGGTACTGTTATTCTCATAGCCAGGATTAATGGATCCAGGAATCAAGGGGTGGAAGTGGAAGTGGCACCACTCACCATCGCCCCTAGTGATCTACTAGCAAAACTGTGTGCTTCCTGCTCCCACAACATTACGTTCTGCTGGCCTAGAGGTCTTAGTTCCAGAGGGAGGAATGCTGCCCCCAGGAGACACAACAATGATTCCATTAAACTGGAAGTTAAGATTGCCACCCGAACACTTTGGGCTCCTCCTACATTTAAGTCAACAGACTGAGAAGGGAGTTACAGTGTTGGCTGGGGTGATTGACCCGGACTATCAAGATAAAATCAGTCTACTACTCCATAACAAAGGTAAGGAAGAGTGTACATGGAATACAGAAGATCCATTAGGGCATCTCTTAGTATTACCATGTCCTATGGTTAAGGTCAATGAGAAACTACAACAGCCCAATCCAGGAAGGACTACAGATGGTCCAGACCCCTCAGGATTGAAGGTTTGGGTCACTCCACCAGGAAGAAAAGCATGACCTGCTGAGGTGCTTGTTGAGGCAAAGGGAATACAGAATGGGTAGTAAAAGGTAGTCATCAATACCAACTATGACCAAGTGACCAGCTGCAGAACCAAGGACTGTAACTGTCATGAGTATTTCCACCTTCTTTTGCTAAAAACATGTTTGTGCATGTATACACTTGTACTAAGAAAACATCTTCATTTTATTTCCTTTTCCTTTATCATGTGACATAAGATTTATTGACTTCACAAAAGCATTTAAGTATTGTTAACTTTATGTAATAGCATTTGGGTTGGGGATTGGTCCATTTTTGGTTGTACGAAGGATGCTTGTACTTTGTTAGGCGTAATTATGACCTTATTATTGTCTTTATTTGAAGATTATGTATGATCTCAGGAGTTGTGTATGGGTTCAAGTTGAAGAGGGTGGACTTGGCTGGGCACGGTGACTTATGCCTGTAATCGCAGCATTTTGGGAGGCCGAGGTGGAAGGATCACCTGAGGTCAAGAGTTCGAGACTAGTGTGGCCAACGTGGGGAAACCCTTTCTCTGCTAAAAATACAGAAATTAGCTGGGTGTGGTGTCTGATGCCTGTAATCCTAGCTACTCAGGGGGCTGAGGCAGGAGAATCGCTTGAACCTGGGAGGCAGAGGTTGCAGTGAGCCGAGATCATGCTATGGCACTCCAACCTGGATGACAAGAGTGAGACTCCATCTCAAAAAAAAAAAAAAAAAAAGAAAAAGAAAAAGAAAAGAAAACAAAGAAAGAAAGAAAAAGAAAAGGGGTGGACTTGTTATGGTTAATACTGAGTGTCAACTTGATTGGATTGAAGCATGCAAAGTATTGATCTAGGGTGTGTCTGTGAGGGTGTTGATTAACAGGAGATTAACATTTGAGTCAGTGGACTGCGGAAGGCAGACCCACCCTTAATCTTGTGGGCACAATCTAATCAGCTGCCAGTGAATATAAAGCGGGCAGAAAAATGTGAAAAGGTTTAGACTAGCCTAGCCTCCCAGCCTATATCTTTCTCCCATGCTGGATGCTTTCTGCCCTCAAACATCGGACTCCAAGTTCTTCAGTTTTGAGACTCAGACTGTCTCTCCTTGCTCCTCAGGTTTGCAGACAGCCTATTGTGGAACCTTGTGATTGTGTAAGTTAATACTTAATAAACTCCTCTTTATATATATATATGATATATATATACACACAACAGTAGGATATATATATGTATACAACAATAGGATATATATATATATATCCTATTAGTTCTGTCCCTCTAGGGAATCCTTACTAATACACTCACCTATGAGACTGTTGACATAATTATGTTTCTTATGCATAGTTTGACTAAGGTGCCAGTTTTTCATAAGTTATTGATCACAGGCCTCATGCCATTATTTCTATATGTACCTCTCTATAAAATATCACAACGTGGCACCTAGCTTCATCAGAGCAAGTGAGAAAGTGGGCAAGAGAGCGCCAGAAAGAGTGTGAGCAAGAGAGAAGACACCTGATGACACAAGTGATATCTCATCACTTTTGTCATATTTGTTGGTTTGAAGCATGTGTAGCCTACCCTAAAGAAGAGTAGATCGCATGAGTGGGTAAATAGTAACTGGTGGGGATCACTGGGAACCATGTCAGAAGCTGCCTACCACAGTGTGTTTAATCATCATAACCTTTCTATGATATTCTCTAGTGTTTTCCTAATGCATATACTTAAAGCTCTATTGTTAGAAAACAAATATAATACAAAGAATCTACTTCCCAAGTCTGCATTTTATTCAACAACTCTATTGAATTGTTACTGTATATATTTTTGTCCTTTCTAAGAAATCTTTGCCCGTACTGAGATCACAGATTTTCTGTTTTATCTGGTGTCAGTTCTGGTAAACTGTATTTCAAGAAGTTAAAATTTTTGACACAATGTTATTGTTAACATTCTCCTGTTATTCTTTTAATATGTACAGGATATGACATGAAAATCCATCACTTGTTGTTGATGTTACCCACACTCTCTCTTTCTGTATTTTCTTATTCTGTCTAGTAGAAGCTTATCAATTTTATTGGTCCTTTCAAGTAATCCACTTTTTAACTCTAAAATTTTCATGGTTGCTTGTCTATTTCATTGATTTCTACTCTATATATTTCTTTTTTTTCTATGCAAAATGGATTTAATTTGCTCTACGTTTTCTAGGTTCTTAAGGTGCATCATTGATTTGGAACTTTCTTCTTTTCACATAGAAATATTTAAAGCTATTACTTTCCCTCTAAACACTGCTTTAGCTCTGTATCACCAAGTTTGACATACTGTATTTTCAATATCACTGTTAAAAATGTTATCTAATTTTCATGGCAATGTCTTCTAAGACCCATGAATTATTTATCAGTGAGTTGTTATTTTACAAATGTTTAAGGTTTTCCTGGATATCTGTGATGGCTAATGTTGAGTTTCAACTTCATTAGATTGAAGAATGCGAAGTATTTTTCCTAGGTGTGTCTGTGAGGGTGTTGTCAAAGGGGATTAACATTTGAGTCACTGGACTGAGAGGCAGACCCACCCTCAATCTGAGTGGGCACCATCTAATCAGCTGCCAGCACAGCTAAGATAAAAGCAGACAGAGGAACGTGGAAGAACTAGACTGGCTGAGTCTTCTGGCCTCAATCTTTCTCCCTCACTGGATGATTCATGCCTTGAACATCAGTCTCCAAGTTCCTCAGCTTTTTGAATCTTGGACTTACACCAGTGGTTTTCCAGGGACTCTCAAGCCTTTGGCCACAGCCTGAAGGCTGCACTGTTGGTTTTTCTACTTTTGAGGTTTTGGGACTCAGACTGTCTTCCTTGCTCCTCAGCTTGCAAATGGCCTATTGTGGGACTTCACCTTATGATTATGTGAGTCAATATTCCTTAATAAACTCCTTTCGTATCTACATCTATTCTATTAGTCCTCTCCCTCTAGAGAACCCTGACTAAAAATATCTTACTGTTACAAATTTCTAACTTGATTTTACTCTGGTCAGAGAATATACCTTGCATAATTTAATTTCTTTTAAATGTATTGTGATTTGCTTAATTGCCCTGCAAATGCTCTCTCTTAGTAAATATACCATGAATGTTATACTTAATATTTTGTACTGTAAATATCAGTTGGTTCAACTTTTATAATATTTTTCAGATCTTCTATGTGTTTACTGATATTTTGTCTAGATTTTTCTATAAATTGATGAGAAGGTGGTGCTAAAAATATCTTTTGTGAGATACAGTTCTCCTTGGACCTCTTGCCTTCCTATGTATTTTGCTGGGTGTGCCAGTAGTGCAAAGCTCTGATCCCTCTTTTACCGGGGCCATTTCTTGAGGTTGTTAATGTCACTGATAGCATTGAGAGAAAAAGTGGCATCCCCCAGCCTTCAGAAAAACTGTGTACTCACTTATTGCTTGTAATAAAAGCAGTAGCTTCCCCAGTCTGAATTTCTTAGATACATTATGTACCCATCTGAGCTCATCTTGTTTGCCCCATGAGACTTGGGGGCAAAGAGAACTGATGTAAGTATGCTAATGCTTATGCTGCTTACCATGAAAAATAATACCTTTTATTTTGACCCAAGAGCCTTGTATTTTCAGTCAGCATCCATGAAACTGTAGTTGGCTAATTTAATGTCTCATAAGTATGGTAAATTCAAATACCAGGTCTAATATTCTACTATGAATATAGATTTATTTCTCCTTATAATTCTATACATTCTTGATGAAGTAAAAAGCTATGCTGTATAAGCCCACCTGGCAAGGAGTGGCAGGTGGCCTCCAAGAACTATTAGAAGCCTCTAGGAATTGAGAGTGGCCTCCTGTTGATAGTTAGTACAAAGTTGGAGCCTTCTGATATAGTTTGGATATTTGTTCCCCCAAATCTCATGTTAAAATGTACTTGTCAATGTTGGAGGTGGGTCCTGGTGAGAGGTGTTTGGGTTATGGGACGGATCTCTCATATCTTGTTGCTGTTCTTTGATAGTGAGTTCTTACAAGATCTGGTTATTAAAAAGTGTGTGGCACCCTCCCCACCACTCTCACTCTTGCTCTTGCTACCTCCATGTGATATGCCTGCTCCCCCTTTACCTTCCACCATGATTGGGAGCTTCCTGAGGCCCTCACCAGAAGCAGATGCCAGCACCATGCTTCTTGCAGAGCCTGCAGAACTGTAAGCCAGTTAAACCTCTTTTCTTTATAAATTACCCAGTCTTTGGTATAGCAACACAAGAACAGCTTAAGAGGCCCACAGTCATACAAATAAATTCTGCAAACAATTGGAATGAAGTAGAGAAACAGGTTCTTCCCCAGTAAAGCTTCTAGATGAGAACTTGGCACAGCTGAACACCTTGATTATATCCTTCTAACTCTGAACAGAGGGATTTAGTTAAGCTGTGCCTAGTTTCCTGGGCATGGGAACTAAGAAATAACGAAAATATGTTGTTTTATGCTGTTAGATTTGTATAATATGTTATGCAACAATAAGAAACTAATACAGTCTCTGTTGATTGTCTTTCTCTTGAGAATATCACAGTTTCCAGGTTCTTTGTATGTCAAGTAATTTTAGATTATATTCTGGATATCGTGAATATTATGTTGTGGAAACTCTAGATTCTATCATATTCCTTTGAATAGTGTTGATATTTTTGTTTTGGTAGGCAATTAACATGATTTGATTTTGAAACTGCAAGCACTGCCTCACCTGTGGCATCCCAAATCTCAGTTCAGCTTTTTTTTTTTTTTTTTTTTTTGGTCCTGATGCATGGTTCAGAAACGTGGGCAGAATTAATACCCCTGCAAGGTGTATCAGTTCTGTGAGGAACTGGTCTTTTACTTCTCTGGTTCTTTTATTTTCAGGATTATCCCTCGTTTTCTTATAGCAGTGACCACTTGAGCTCTGCGTTTTTATTTTTTAGTCCAGAAAGACCATGAACTTTTTCTTGGGGTTTCAACTTCCCACCTGTAGTCCAAAGTTTGTAAAATCCAGGAACTCATAGCATGCCCTTTTCTTAATTCAACTTTTGACTCACTTCCAAAATCTCTCAGCCTTTGTCCATAGTTTTTATTCATATCCTTCAGGTAGTTGTTCTGTATTTTCTCTAAAATTTTTGGCTGTAATCTCTGGAATGATCAGTCTCTTAGAGGTTTATTCCTCTATAACAGAAACAGACTTACCAAGCCTATGCATCGATCAATAGATTACAGGTGTACATATTTTCCAAGTATTTCATTTTGTTAAAAAGTAAGTTATATTATTCAATCTATATAACTTCTATGTTTATGGACTAGCTAATCATCTGTAATAAAATACTACTCATCACATTACTGTGTAGTATCGATGAAGTCAAGACGACTTGCTAAGTTTGTGCTGTATATTCAATATGTATTCAGACTTATACCATAACGTAACTTTTTGTTGCTTCAGTATTTTTAGTGAATGAGGATTAACAACCATGTATTCTGCCTTTGGACCATTACTATATATTGAACCCATAACATGTGTGTATTATTCTTCATACATATTCAGAGCATATCTTATAACAGTTCCTTTGGAACCATTATCCACATATGCTGTGAACACATATTAACAGCAGAATACATTTACATATTATGAGTTCATCATATTGAATGCATAGTAAAAATCTTTATAAGAATATAGTTATAATATTAAAAAGCTATTTACTTAAACATGTTACTTACTATTCTACCTTCATTAAATGTTATTTCTAAATTTTTAGTGGATATTTGCAGAAATCCCATGTTTCCAGAGGACTACATTATCAAATAAAAGTTTGTCTCTCTTTTTTCTAACAGGAAGCTTCTTGCTCATCTTCTCAACAACAGAATATAGTCTACATAGGTAAAAGAATTAGCAACTTTAGTTGTAATGAACACATTTTCATAATGAGTTCATTGCAGAGCTCTTATTTTTAATGGCCCTGTAATACAAGCAAAAATTTTGATAAACTTCTGAAAGTCTCCAAATTCTATAAGATATAAATGAAATGAAATTTGGAGCCATTTGACAAATTATGTTATTATATCTAGCTAATTGTACATCAACCAAATAACCTAAACTCTTAATATGAACCCAACATGACTTTGTTTTCTGAGGAATTTTTGAGGTTCAACTGGTTGCTACAAGAGCTGTGAATTTTTGTGTGATTTTTAAGCGCCTTGGATAGTGTTATAGGGTCATAGGCTGAAGTCTGAGTGACTTTAAGCAGCCAAAAAATACTCTCTAGAAAAGCAGGATATTTATGTCTCAGTACTACAATGAAATCAACTTTTGCAATAGCAGAAAACAAAAGAGACAGACCTCTGCACTTAGGTAGCATTAATAACATGGCCATTAAATCTAAGCTATCTAGTCAGAAGACTCCAACTGAGACTGTGCTCTAAAGTCACGTCATAATCTAGATCATATTGCTCCAGCTAGTAGTCATTCATTCCACTCACTTGATTAATTCAAAATGCCAAATAGCAAATGTTTAATTTTGTAAGTAAATATAATATTGTATCAACTGCAAAATAAAATTATCACATTACTCCAAGAATAAACATTTTTAAAGGCAAAACCTTCATATTTATAGTGAAGTAGCTCTTTTTCAACATGATGATCAGGTTAGTATCAAAATTATTAAAATTATAAAAAATATCTGTGGGGATAAACACTGAAAATGGGAACAGATAAAGAAATAAGAAATTTTTTTACAATACATTTACATTTTGGAGAAAACAATATTATAGCAGATGTATGGTGATATATTCCCCTTTTATCCCAAATACAGTTTTTCTGTTTTCTGTGCATTAGTCAATTAAACTGGGCTAGATTTACAACTCTTTCTTCAAGTGAAATTCTCCCTAAGACCATGTGTGAAACAGATAAATGTCAATAAATGAATCACTTTAAATTTTTTTTATGGGTCTGGGGAAACTTCTTCAGTTTTAGGCATGATCCTTGATGCATTTCCATGGAGCTGGAGGGTGTAAAAACAGTGCACAAGCTTCTCAGCTCTTAGAGGTCAGAAGAAGAAGTCATGTCTGTCTTACATTTCAGGATACTTTCTGTATCTTTCATGGTGCCTGACCCAGAGTAGGTGTTCTGAATGTCTCTGAATGAATGAATTAATGACTATCTTAAAATGTTATTCCTTTTTGTAACCTCAACTAGTGCAGGTAGACAAAGCTGTATTTATCCAATTGTGTTAAAATTGCTGTGACAATAAAGATATATGGCATATACAATGAAATAGTAAAATACATTACATGGCATGTTTAGAAGCATAGCACAATACAAAGATCCCCAGACTAGATGAGAGTCATAAATTTGGGGTTCTGTTTAAATTTCTTCTTTCACCTTGCAAATGATCTTTGTTATCACTGGGGCTTGTGCCAGTGTTACCTCATCTGTAACATGGTACTATCTGACCAGAATCTGTTAGCTTTTAACATTTTTACAAGAGTAAAATTCATAGAGTAATACAACCTCAAGTGTAATGAGATATTTCTTAATTGATGACCAAGTAGATAGTCCAAATTGTCTCTTCAAACTGTTAATAAATGTTGGGTACATAAATGGCACAAACCCAAACCCACACAACAAACATTCTTGGATGTTCACACTTTAGGCAGGTATTAGGGATTGTCATATCCTCCATCTCTTCTTCTGAATTTTTTTCATTCTACTTTTCATGTTAGTGTTTAAAGACATAATTTAATTGCATCTTTATTTTAAATAGAGAGAAATTAAGTAAAGAATGAAAGTAGAAATGACAGATGGAGGCAAATGTTTCAATTCTGACAAAAAAAATTGTTAGATTTCTACTCTTTATAGAGAATGAAATTACTGTGAAAAACTAGATGTAGACAAATAATCTTTCTAAGTAGAAACCCATCAGGCAAATAAAATTGAGATAGGGTTGACATTATGTGACACGAAAGTTATTTTTTTAAACCAGTACCAGCCACTGCAAAAACACACCAAACTATAAAGACCAATGAAACTATGAAGAAACTGCATCAACTAACAGGCAAAATAACCAGCTAGCATGATGATGACAGGATCAAATTCACACATAACAATATTAACCTTAAATGTAAATGGGCTAAAGATCCCAATTAAAAGACACAGACTGGCAAATTGGATAAAGTGACAAGACCTGTCAGTGTGCTGTATTTAGGAGACCCCTCTCACATGCAAAGACACAAACAGGCTCAAAATTAAGGGAAAATTTACCATACAAATAGAAAGCAGACAAAAGTGAGGGTTGCGATCCTGGTCTCTGACATAACATCCTTTGAACCAACAAAGACCAAAAAAGACAAAGGGCATTACATAATGGAAAAGGGATCAATTCAACAAGAAGAGCTAACTATCCTAAATATATATACAACAAATATGGGAGCACTCACATTAATAAAACAAGTTCTTAGAGACCTACAAAGAGACTTAGACTCCCAAAGAATAGTGGTGGGAGACCATAACACCCCATTGTCAATATTAGATCAATGAGACAGAAAATTAACAAGGATGTTCAGGACTTGAACTCAGCTCTGGACCAAGTGGACCTAATAGATATCTACAGAACTCGCCACCCCAAATCAACAGAATATACATTCTTCTTAGTCCCACATGGCACTTAAAATATCCTTAAAATTGACCACATAATTGGAAGTAAAACACTCCTCAGCAAATACAAAAGAACTGAAATAATAACAGTCTCTCAGACCACAGTGCAATCAAATTGGAACTCAATTTTAAAAAACTCACTCAAAATCACACAACTACGTGGAAATTGAACAGCCTGCTCCTGAATGGCTCTGGGGTAAATAATGAAATTAAGACAGAAATCAAGACGTTCCTTGAAACCAATGAGAAAAAGAGACAACATACCACAATCTCTGGGGTGTAGCTAAAGCAGTGTTAAAAGAGAAATTTAACTGGACATGGTGGGTCACGACTGTAATCCCAGCACTTTGGGAGGCTAAGGTGGGCTGATTGCCTGAGCTCAGAAGTTTGAGACCAGCCTGTGCAACACAGTAAAGCTCCATCTCTACTAAAATACAAAAACGTAGCCAGGCATGGTGGCGTGAGCCTATAATCCCAGCTACTCAGGAGGCCGAGGCAGTAAAATCACTTGAACCTGGGAGGCGGAGGTTGCAGTGATCTGAGGTTGTGCCACTGCACTCCAGCCTGGGCGACAGAGCAAGACTCTGTCAAAAAAAAAAAAGGAAATTTATAGCACTAAATACCCACATCAGAAAGCTAAAAAGATCTCAAATCTACACTCCAACATCACAATTAAAAGAACTAGAGAAGCAAGAGCAAACAAATCCAAAAACTAGCAGAAGACAAGAAATAACTAAGATGAGAGTGGCACTAAAGGAGGTAGAGATAGGAAAAACCCTTCAAAAGAATCAATGAATCCAGGAGCTATTGTTTTTCAAAAAATTAACAAAATAGACCACTAGCTAGACTAATAAAGAATAAAAAAGAGAAGAATCAAATAGACACAACAAAAATGATACAGGGGACGTTACCACTGACCCCACAGAAATACAAACTGTCATCAGAGAATACTGTAAACACCTCTACACAAATAAATTAGAAAATATAAAAGAAATGGATAAATTCCTGGACTCATATACCCTCCCAAGACTAAACCAGGAAGAGTTGAATCCCTGAATAGACCAATAGCAAGTTCTAAAATTGAGACAGTAATAAATAACCTACCAACCAAAAAAAAAAAAAAAAAAAAGCAAGCCCAGGACCAGACAGATTCACAACCGAATTCTACCAGAGGTACAAAGAGGAACTGCTACCATTCCTTCTGAAACTATTCCAAACAATTTAAGGAGGGACTCCTCCCTAACTCATTTTATGAAGCCAGCATCATCCTGATACCAAAACCTGGAAGAGACATAACAAAAAGAGAAAACTTCAGGCCAATATCCCTGATGAACATCGATGCAAAAATCCTCAATAAAATACTGGCAAATCGAATCCAGCAGCACATCAAAAAGCTTATCCACCACAAGTTGGCTTCATCCCTGGGATCTGAGGCTGATTCAACATATGAAAATTAATAAATATAATCCATCACATAAACAGAACCAAAGACAAAAACCACATGATTATCTCAATAGATGCAGAAAAGGCCTTTGATAAAAGTCAATATCCCTTCATGTTAAAAACTGTCAATAAACTAGGTGTTGATGGAACATATCTCAAAATAATAAGAGCTACTTATGACAAACCCACAGCCAACATCATACTGAATGGGCAAAAGCTGGAAATATTCCCTTGGAAAACCAGCACAAGACAAGGATGCCCTCTCTCACCATTCCTATTCAACATAGTATGGGAAGTTCTGGCCAGGGCAATCAGGTAAGAGAAAGAAATAAAGCGTATGCAAATAGGAAGAGAGAAAGTCAAATTGTCTGTCTGTGGCCGGCATGATTCTATATTTAAAAACTCCATCATCTTAGCCCAAAACTCCTTAAGCTGATAAGCAACTTCAGTGAAGTCTCGGGATACAAAATCAACGTGCAAAAGTCACAAGCATTCCTATACACCAATAATAGACAAACAGAGAATCAAATCATGAGTGAACTCCCATTCACAATTACTACAAAGAGAATAAAATACCTAGGAATACAACTTTGTAAGTTGTAAGTGGGATGCGAAAGACCTCTTCAGGGAGAACTGCAGACAACTACTAAAGGAAATAAGAGAGGACACAAGCAAATGGAAAAGCATTCCATGCTCATGGAGAGGAAGAATCAATATCATGAAAATGACCATACTGCCCAAAGTAATTTATAGATTCAATGCTATCCCCATCAAGCTACCATTGACTTTCTTTACAGAATTAGAAAAAAACTACTTTAAAATTCATGTGGAACCAAAAAAGAGCCTGTATAGCCAAGACAATCCTAAGCAAAAAA